>NC_064288.1:57758083-57812241 GCF_019186545.1 Solanum stenotomum
GCTAAGTATTTCTCCAAGCCTCTTGATACTCGTGATCTTTTCAGACTGTGAAGGGAGACCAAGCACCACATCGCCAAGAAGCAGCAAAAACCATCAGAAAAGATTGTAATCATTCAGATAGAACAATGTTAGAGTTTGTGATTCGCTGTACAATAATGTCGTCTTTTGTGTTCTTCTGTTTATTTTCAAATAAAAAGGGACGAATATCATAAACATACTCCCTTATGTATCCTTCATTTTGTTCCTCTAATAATGTATGCACTATCATCATTCATCCCCTTTTAGAAAAATCGGATCAGTTCCGTAATATTTCAAGTGATCACTATTAACTGCTGTCTTAATTAGCCAAACAATCTATTTTCAGGATACGATTAGAAATGATTTTATCAGTGAAATAGTGATATAGTTGAGTGACCTTGTAGGTGAAATGACAGTGGTTGAGTGAGTTTTATATTATTTAACAAAATTGAGTGACTTTCTGAGCTACAAACTGTGAGTTGAATGACGGTCTAAGAAGTTAACTCAAAGAAAATGGACCTTAGAAACTAACTCATGAGGTGATGATTGAGTAGAACCTTATAAGGAGATAAAAAGCTGATCGATCATCCCTCAACAGCTCAACCAACACGTGACACTTGACAATAAGGTAAAGCGTAAAGAAGAATTCCGAAAGAAATGGAATACATACCGGTAGAAGATCTCCAATTGTGGGTGGGGGTTTACAATTGTATGTATACCTCACATTTTTTACCATATAAACTTGCAAAATAATGAACCAAGATTATAATGAAATGCCTTTTCGCAATATTCCCAACTCATTCATTCATCATAAGGTATCAGATTTTGTTAACTGTTAAGTGCTGAGAAGATGTTGAAACATAAATTCTTTTGACTATTTCTGCAATTTGAAAGGTGACAATAACGAAGTTCCATCGAGCCCTTTGTTGTATAGACGCGTGACATACTCTTTTCTGCTTGTTTCCCGGTAGATTGGAGGGTTTTCATCGGATAACAACTCTTTGATCGGACCATATAATCTCGATTCACTGCCTTCTTGAAAATGCATTCTGAAAAAACTTGCCACTGAAATTCTTGGTCCTACATTTTTCGCCAAAACTCTGTGAAGAACACTTTTGAACCTGTCATTTGTGATGAGCTGCAAAACCAAAAAAAAATGGAAACTAGTGCATTCATTAATCAAGTTCTTGATGTTTATGTAAAGAGTTTAAGTTATGTGCACAGACAACGTATTACACCTACAATAGTAGGTACATTTCATAACAAGACTGACAAGGTTATAATAGCCTGAAAATCAAAGTAATAACCAGCTATAACAGTGCACTGCTAGTGCCAAATTTGTTTTCGATGTCAATATGTATAACTTAAGTCTGTGTATTTATACATCAAGCTCATTTTTACAAATGTTTACTTGCCTGCATAAGATCTCCAATGTTCACTATTAGAGCTCCAGGTAAGAAAGGAACATCAACCCATTGATTCTTATGAAAGACTTGAAGGCCACCAATTTGATCCTGTAATACAATAGTCAAGAAGCCACTATCCGTGTGACCGCTAAGGCCTAAAGTCAGATCTGGTTCAGGGCATGCGGGATAATAATGGCCGGTGATGAACAACCCCTCGGCACATTCCATGTCTTTCAAGTGATCTGATTTGAGTTGTAGAGCCTCAGAGAGTAGCTCAAAGAGAGTAAGTCCCAGTTTCATGATGTACTTCGTGTATTCGATCAAAACTTCTCTGTAAAGTAAAAAAATGCATTCAGTAAAGCAGAGATGACATTAGAAAAATCTAAGCACATTTCAACATTAGCATGATGATAAGGAAACATATAACTAGTTTATAATTTGTTCCGAGTCAAATAAGCCTACTCAATACTCCCTCCGGTTCATATTACTTATCTTTTTAAGGCTTTTTGCACACCCCTTAAGAAATATAACGGGATTTTTTATAAACTACTCTTTGTCTCTCCCTTAACATTTTGTACCTGCAAACCGCGGGAATTTCTTCGGGATCAGGAGGATTAGGAGCCATGACACAGTAAAGGGTGTCCCTCCAATTAGCTGTTGGTGATTTGAGTAGATCAAAATTGCTATTGTAGGTGACCTTCCTCGTAACATCACGTGAGTAGAACTCTTTCTTCACCTCAGCATCCTGCTCATGAAAATGGCGAACGCCTTTTAGTACTTTCTCCTTAACACTTGATGGGATTTCATGATGGACAATCTGGAAAAATCCCCAGTTTTCACAAGCATCCTTTATTTCTCGAACAATATCAGCTCGTTGAGCTGCACTTTTTCCCAAGCCTTGAAAATCTACTACAGGAATGCTAAACTTACTAGTAACATCAGGGTCTGATTTCTTTTCACTCACATACTGGTTGTGTAAGAATATACGTGGTAACTTTGTCACACCGGCATCTAGTAGTCCTTTTACCCCCGTCTTTGAATCATCAAAGGCATGCACTTCACTTTTTCTATCATATTCCGAACTGTCATCTAGCTCAAGTTTTTCATTTCTTGAGACAACCATTTTTCTCCTTCTAGAGGAAAACTCTGTTGTTGAGTATGAAATCAAGATTCTTTACAGACATAAAAATAAAATGGGAACATAATAGGGGTACTTACACAATTGATATTATAATATAGTTTTTATGGAATCAGATTCCATCACAATGCAAAGCCAAGAAGCTCCAGGACAAAGGCAGGCATACTGTATTACAGACTACTTTGGAACTATAAGACTATAATAACTTATGTCTTGTTCAAATAACAATAGAATTTTGAAATATTTTGTTACATTACTTTCTCTTTTAAAAAGACAGAAACATGAAGAGCACATGTTCGGTTGGTCAAAATTCTTCGGAAAATGATTTCCCTAGAAAGTAGGAAAAACAAGTTTCAGAAGTGGCATTTCACATTTGGAATATAAGGGGACATCATCAAAGCCGGAGACACCTCAAACAAGCTAAAATGAAGATGATATCATTCGATCTAGAGACAACTCAGAATGCTAAAAATATTGACAATGTATTACTCAAACATAAATTTCGACATTTATTTCATGTTCAAGCATCCGCTGTTCTAAATTTCATTAGATGAACAACACTTGAGGTATTAATTTAATTTCCAAAATATGCATGTATACACAACAGGTACTAGAATTTTTATTGAACTCACAAGCAGAAGAACACAGCTCAGAGCTTGTCACTATTTCTGTAATTTGAAATATTTTGACAATAAAGACGTTCCATCGAGCACTTTGTTGTATAGATAAGCAACATACTCATTTCTGCTTGGTTCCCGGTACATTGGAGGGTTTTCCTCTGATAACAACTCCTTGATTGGCCCATATAGTCTGGATTCACTGCCTTCTTGAAATTGCATTCTGAAAAGACATGCTACTGAAATTCTTGGTCCGACATTTTTAGCCAGCACTCGGTGAAGAACACTGTTGAACTTATCATTTGTGATTAACTACAAAACAGAATGCAAACTAATGAATTAATCAATCAAGTTTGTGACATTTACATAAATACATAAAAGAATTTACAATTATGAACTTGCCTGCATTAAGTCTCCAATGTTAACTATTAGAGCTCCAGGCAAGAAAGGTACATCAACCCACTTATTTTCATGAAAGACTTGAAGGCCACCTATTTGATCTTGTAATACAATAGTCAAGAATCCTCTATCTGTGTGGCCGCTAAGGCCTAAAGTGAATTCTGGTTCAGGGCATGCCGGATAATAATGGCCAGCTATGAAAAGCCCCTCCGCACATTCTATGTCTTCCAAATGATTTGGGTTGAGTCCTAAAGCTTCAGAGAGTAGCTCATCTAGAGTAAGCCCCAGTTCCATCACATACTCCGTATATTTGATCAAAACATCTCTGTAAAGTCAAAATATTGTGATCATAAAAACTTGATGCAACTTCTTTTAGTGAGGAACGAATATCATATATCAAATTAGAGCTAGGATAATAAATCTGAGATGAGGTCTGGAGAATTTAAGTTGACTACGGCGGGCGTACTAAGCTATTTAAGAAAGGTATATTAGTAGTAAGTATGATATGTACCTGCAAACCTCTGGAATTTTTTCGGGATCGGGAGGATTAGGAACCATGACACAGTAAAGAGTGTCCCTCCAGTTAGCTGTTGATGCTTTGTGTAGATCATAATTGGTATTGTAGGTGAACTTCCTCGTAACATCACGGGAGTAGAATTGTTTCTTTACCTCAGGATCTTGCTCATGAAAATGACGACCGCCTTCTAGTACTTTCTCCATAACACTTATGGGATATCATGATGGATAATCTGGAAAAATCCCCAGTTTTCACTAGCATCCTTTATTTCTCGAACAATATCATTGCGTTGAGCTGCACTTTTTCCCAAACCTTCAAAATCTATGACTGGAATGCTCAGCTTAGTAACTGCATCGGAGTCTGATTTCTTTTCAATCACAGGCTGGTTGTTCAAGAATATACGCAGTAACTTGGTGATACCAGCATCCAGAAGTCCCTTTACACCAACCTTCGAATCATCAAAGGCTTGGACTTCACTTCTCCTATCATATTCAGAACTGTCAACTATCTGAGTTCTACCATTATTCGAGCCAGCCATTTTACTTGCTCTAAAGGAAACCACAACATTTGACTATGGAAGCAAGATTAGGTATACTTACACATCATATACCTAACACTTACATGGCCAAACTTGTTCTCCTTAAACTAATGAAATGGTTTTGGATCTGTCTGAGATAACGATGCTACATCGTGTACTGAAGAGGAACTAATACTTATCCTCAACTTGCAGAGGACAAGGAAGAAATATAAGAAAATGAGATTAAAATAGTCTGGTTGTAGACTTCACTTTCATTTGCTCTCACATCTGCTACTTTTCAACCTCATTTGTTTATTTCAGATGGCAAGTGGAGCAGTTCTGTGTAACTCTTGTTAAAGACTAGATGAGTTCAATCTTTAAAATTATCGATTTGAAAGGTTACAACCTCCAAATGAACACATCAAAAAATTGAATCATTTCTTCAAATTAAAGAAGTCATTCCTTCATATTTCAAGAAATGATGGATAAACTGCTCATTTATTTTTTCTAGTGCAATGATATTTGTTTGATTGCCATCGCATTGCTAACGCATAGAATATCAAATTATTCTGAGAAATCTCTAAATGTGTAGTATGAACATCGAAAACAACTTTTCTAATGACCTTCAATTAACAAGCATGCATTAATAGGAGGACCAGAAAAAGCTACTTTAAATCACATTGGATGAAATAGCAACATAAGAGACGTGTGTACAAAAGGTAAAAAATACTTAATCGAACTCACAAGCAGAAAACAGTAACCAAGAGGCAAAGAGTAAAACACTGAAAGATGATGAAACATTTCTGCCTTTCTGCAGATCCTACCACTATTTCTGTAATTTGAAATGTGACGATAAGGAAGTTCCATCAAGCCCTTTGCTGTATAGATATGTGACATACTCTTTTCTGCTTGTTTCCCGGTACATTGGGGGGCTTTCCTCTGATAACAACCCCTTGATTGGCCCATATAGTCCTGATCCACTGCCTTCTTGAAAATTCATTATGAAAAGACTAGCCACTGAAATTCTTGGTCTAGCATTTGTTGCCAGCACTCTGTGATGAACGCTTTTGAACTTATCGTTTGTGATTAGCTACAAAACAAAATGGAAACAAATGAATTGATTGATCAAGTTTGTGACATTACATAAATGCATCAAGCTCATTTTATGATATGAACTTGCCTGCATAAGGTCTCCAATGTTCACAATTAGAGCTCCAGGCAAGAAAGGAAGATCAAACCACCGATTTTCATGAAAGACTTGGAGGCCACCAACTTGATCCTGTAATAATATAGTCAAGAATCCACCATCTGTGTGACTGCTAAGGCCTAAAGTGAGATCTGGTTCAGGGCATGTCGGATAATAATGGCCAGCGAGAACAAGCCCCTTGGCGCATTCCATGTCTTTCAAGTGATTTAGATTGAGTCCTAAGGCCTCAGAGAGTAACTCAAATAGAGTATCTCCCAGTTTCATCACATGTTCCGCGTATTTGATCAGAACATCTCTGTAAAGTCAAAATATGTGTTCATATAAACTGATGAGAATTTTACTAATGAAGCATATTAGTTGAAAGACTACCATATCAAATTAGAGCTTAGATAATAAATTGAGATCAGAGCATGATTTATCTAAGCTAATTCAATACAATCACAAAGCATATCATTATGTTTATGAGCTATAGCTGCCTAAGGAAAGACTGTTATTAGTATCATGTTTTATACCTGCAAACCTCAGCCATTTCTCTGAGATCCGGAGGATTTGGAGCAACAACACAGGAAAGGGTGTCCCTCCAATTAGCTACTCGTGTTTTATGTAGATCAAAATTGCTATTATAGCTGAACTTCCTCGTAACATCACGGGAGTAAAACTCTTTCTTCACCTCAGAATCCTGCTCATGAAAATGGCGAACGCCTTCTATTACTTTTTCCATGATAATTGATGGGATTTCATGGTGGACAACCTGAAAAAATCCCCACTTTTCACAAGCATCCTTTATTCCTCGTACGATATCAGCCCGTTGAGCTGCACTCTTGCCCAAGCCTTCAAAATCTATGACTGGAATGCTAAACTTTGTAACTATCTCGGAGTCCGATTTCATTTCAGCTACATACTGGTTGTGCAAGAATATACGCGGTAACCTTGTGACACCACCATCCACAAGTCCCTTTACACCAGCCTTTGAATCATCAAAGGCTTGAACTTCTCTCTCCCTATCATATTCCGAACTATCATATTGTTCAGTTCTTCCATTATTTANTTAAGATGGAATATCAAGCGAATTTTAATTCTTACTAACCAATGAAACAATCTAAGCTAAATTGTATGATCATCATATCATATCATCATCATATATTATTATAAGTGGGAGGCTCAATTTTCAAAGTTGAATTACGCTTTTACCCTTTTACTAAATAAAAATATCTAATCTAATTAGTAGCAGTATTTAAATTGTTACACAATTACAGCAGCCTATATTCAATGTCTTGGAATTGCTAGCTTTTTCATCTTCCTAAAATTGTCCTCTATTCAATATTTTGGTTTCGTTTCAACTTCCTTAACTTATTTTTCAATTTTTTATACCAATTTAATGTCTTGGTATGCTACTTTAACATGCATTGAATCAAATCAAAATGGCCCTTTTGAATTTACGGAATAAGCCTCTTCGTTGCTAAATAAATAGAAGAATTGGAAGAGTTGCATTGAGTAATTAAATTTAGACTAATTATTAACTAGGAATAATAAATATATGAATAAAAAAGTTCAAGGAATGCGCATCAGAAAAGATCTATAAAAAGGCAAAATTATATGAATAATTAAATTTAAATTATTACAAAATATTTTATTGGTTCATTTTGCCACTATTTCATGAATATATACATTTAAGTCACCTTCTTATGGGATATTTTGTACCCCTATCTACACACTACTTTTTCAGAATATTTTTATACTATCAATCAAATAATACATTTACCTTTTAATAATAAATCAATAAATTGTGAAACATTAATGTGAAGTTAATGAATCTGTCTAGCCCTTAGTGTAGTTTATCTTTTACTATATAATTATATGCACTTATCCCATTAATTTTGAATTTGTTAATTCTTTTAATTTTCATCCATTAGAAAACTTTTCATGTACTCTATTAAGTTTTATATAATACACATAATATTTTTGGAAAAAGTATAGGATACAGTTCCAATTGATTTGCACAGTAATTTAGGTAACTGTATTGTTATTCAAATTATATCATATAATTGAAAGCTAGAGATTCTTCTAGCCGATTGCAGATTTGAGGCAACAATAAGTGAAGCAGTTCTTGTCAAAGAACCATTTCGTGGTAGTTACCTCCCAGGTGATGTTGATTAATTAGTTAAAATTATTATCTTTATGTTGTTAATCTTTAATTTGTGTTACACTTTAATATGTAATTGCATGGATTACTATAGAAAAAAAGTGTTATGTATGAGATTATATACTTTAGAGGTTTAATCCAAAATTTAAAGTTATTTGTCTAATGTGGTGTTGTAATGCATAAAACACATTGAGTTTAATAGCTTGTCATGTTACATTTGATATTATATATATACAATTTTACTAATTATTTATGTTAAATTCAAAGATGAAATGACTTAGAAGTGTAAATCAGACAAAAGGTAATCTTCCTTTTCAAAATTCATATAACTCATTGCACATTTAATCTAATATTTTTTTTAAAAAAATTACTTAGCGTGAAATACACGTGTTCGAGAACTAGTATATTATTATAAGTGGGAAGCTCCAAAGTTCAAAGTTGGATTACCATTTTGCCCTTAGATTAAAACAAAATATTATAAAGTATAATATTAATTAAATATTAAAAAATAATCCTATCATATTAGTAATGACTCTAAGTTCAAATAATCTGACATTTGGAGAAAATGAAAAGTCTATTACAGAATCTCAAGAGCAGTTACAATGAAACTCTTCAACTTTTGCTTTTCGTCTCTTTCAAAGTAGGTTCTTATTATTTTTGGTGTGGATTTGTTTTGCCGAGTTATTGCTAATTGCTTTTAGTGATATCCTCTACTGTTCCTTTTTCAAGATATTGATCAATTGCCAAATAATTGCAAGAGGTTTACTGTTAACCAACTTCTCCGCCTTGATGCTCAAATTGTGGGATAACGTGCAAGTTGCAACGCACGTTCCTCAAAACTAGTATATTATAAGAGAGTTAATATTTTTCCTATTAACTTTTCTGCAACAAGATTCGATCGCAATGCAAAGCCAAGAAATTACAGGACAAAGGGAAATATACAAATAATAATTCAAGACTTTTTCTCTTTTGACTTAGTTCACATAATTTTTTGGCACTAATTGTATTTTGTTATATTCTGTTCAACTTGTAGCAGAGAAACTAATAGCTACTCTCCAATTGCAGAGGACAAGGAGGAAATATAAAAAAAAGGCGATCAACAAGAAACAGAATCATTTTCCAAATAAAACTAAACATATGTAGCTCAAGGAAACGGAGTTTATTCTCTTGACAAACTTAAGCCATGTAGCTTATGAAATATATTACTCCCTCCGTTTCAATTTTCTCTCTTGACACGAAGCTTAAAGAAAGAAAAGTAAACTTTTGAATCTAAAGATATGTATCAAAAACGTCCTTTAATCTTGTGGTCTTAATCATGTCATATGAAAAGTTAGAACTAAAATGTTGCCAAAAAAGAAAAGAGACATTTTTTAAAACGGATTATTATTAAAAAGGAAAGTAGGACAAACAAATTGAAACGGAAGGAGTAATAAAATAATAAGAAAAAAAAAAGATCTACTGCTAGAATATGTCATGAAGAAGAATTTGCTCTACTGATAACTTTTCCATATATGAAGCTTAAGCATAAGAATTATCTTACTATAGAAATATCACAAGATAGATTCTCTCATCCTACTTTCCAATGTGTTATTACATAGCTATGGCTGGATCTTGTAATGCAACAATGCAGAAGTTCCATCTAGACCTTTCTCGCGGAAGTAATCAGCATAGTCTTTCACTGTGGTTGTGCGATATTTTGGAGGATTATCATCTGACAACAACTCCTTAATTGGTCCATAAAGTTTGGTAGTAGGCAATGAACCAGTGTAGAAGAAGCAAGCTACTGATATTCTTGGTCCAACTTTATTTGACAATACTCTGTGCTCAACACTTATGTACTTGTCATTTGATATGAGCTGAAAAATCAAAAACCAGAATAAGAACAATTGGTCTTACTAGCAAACAAAGTTTCATATTAATTTTTCGGAAAAAGTTTCAAATATGCTCCTCCCTCTGTATGAAATATCTTAATTTTACCCTCAGTTTTACCTTTGGGCCATTCATATCATTGCCATTAGCAAATCGTAATCGCCTTTGCCCTTGACTTTAACAAAGCTCCAGTATGGATAGGTGGATGTGTAGATTTAAATTTAGAAAATGAAAAAGAATACTAACCTGCAGAAGATCTCCAATATTCACCACAAGAGCACCAGGTGTAGGATGAACATCAATCCACTGAGTTTTGTGAAGTACTTGGAGTCCTCCGATTTGATCTTGTAGAAGCACTGTGATAAAATCATTATCAGAATGTTTGTTGGTGCCTATAGTGAGTTCTGGCTGAGGGCATGCTGGATAATAATGTCCCAAAACGCGGAGCCCCTCCGAGCAATCAATATTATTGAGATGAGATGGATCAAGACCTAGACCCTCCGACAATAATTCAAACAAGGATTTTCCCAATGTCATGACATGATTAGAGAACTCCATTAGTATTTCCCTGCAGCAATTACAATAAAATTGATGAAACATGACATATCAAGAACTGAAAAAAAAAAAAAAAAACATAACATACCTATATGCTATTGGCAATTCCTCTGGACTAGGATGATTCGGAGCCATTAAACAGAAAATTGAGTCTCTCCAATTTGTAGCCGAAACAGAAGGGCTATACAAATCAAAATTACTAACATGAACCACTTTTTTGGTATTATCTCGAGTGTAATATTGTTTCTTAATATCAACATCTTGCTCAAAGAATCGTCGTGTTCCTTGCAACATTTCTTCCATGACAGATAATGGAATGCCATGATTAACCACTTGGAAGAAACCCCATGTCTCCGATGCATCTCGAACTTTGTCCACAATCTGTTTATGCTTTATTGGATCTTTATCAATGCCTTCAAGATCTATCACTGGAAAAATGAACTTTGTTTCACAACTACTTACACATTCCTCTATTTTAGTTGGCTGAACGAATATCCGAGGCACTTCAGTTATTCCAGCATCAACAATTCCTTTGACACCAGCTTTAGTATCATCAAAGGCTCTTAACTCACTCATTCTGTCATAACTTCCCTGAACTCTGGCATCAAAATCATCTGTGCTAGAGACCTTCATCATTTTTTCTCAAAATCCTTGGGCTCGTAACTCTGATGAAAAAAAGCTTCAATAGTTGAGAGGATACTTCAAATCTTACCTCAAAATTGTTAGATTTGATGAAAGAGCCATATGAACAGTCAAGCATAGTTTATTGAAAAATAGAAACTAATCTATAGTTTTATAAAAACAAGGAGTCCTCATTTTTATAGTTTAAGATTTACATTTGTACAGTCACATGACAGTTTTTTTTTTAATAAAAACGAGTTGTCCTAATTATCGTAGTTTAAGACTTAGTCTGCACACAATCACATGTACAGTTAAGGATTGTTTTACTAAAGCTCAAAATTTGTAAAGAGTTGAGCATGTGCAACCTCGACAGAAGCGAAGCTAGGATTTTAACTTTATGAGCTCTGAATTTTACAATGGAAACTTTTTAAAGTGACAATCACTAGGTTCTGGATTAATATTTGTATATATTTAATGAATTTATTAATACAAATACAATGTTTGAGCAAAATTGATATGCTAATCAATAAGATTAATGAAGTAGCAATCAATTGGAAAGTTTGGAGTACATTATATTCTAATTTCAAACGATCTAACGTAAGTTTCTTTTTTTAAAAAAAAAATTCTATCTTACATTTAAACAAAAAGTGATAAAATATAGCTAGACATAATTTCAAAAAAGTGATAAAATACAGCTAGACATAATTTCAAAAAAGTGATACAGAATTCGTAATAATTGTCATAAGATACACGTACAACACACATGTTCAGAGACTAGTTTAATAAGTAGCAAAGGAAAAATGAGAAGAAAAAAGAAGGTAACAGATAATGATGTGAACACACCAAATGGTTTGTTATCTTACATAAAATGGGACATTTGGTCATCATATAACGATGGATTACACAATACAATACAACAAAACTTAAGTAACAATACAAACAAACATTGTATTTAAAGTAACAATATGATACAATACAATAGGTAATAACCATCCAAACAAGCATCGAAAGTAAAGTTCTCAGTTCTTATCATAAATTGAATTGTTACATTAGGATTAGATCCTGTAATGTGACAATGTAGAAGTTCCATCTAGGCCTTTTTTACGGAAGTAGTCACGGTAGTCTTTCACTGTGGTTGCGCGATATTTTGGAGGATTATCTTCCGATAACAATTCAGTAATCGGTCCATAAAGCTTGGAAGATGGCATTGAACCTGTGTAGAAGAAGCATGCTACTGATATTCTTGGTCCAACTTTATTTGCCAATACTCTGTGCTCAACACTTATGTACTTGTCATTTGATATAAGCTGAAAAAAAGCAACAAAAAATTAAGCAAATGATTTCAGTGCCTCTTATTGATCGTAGTCGTATATGGTATAGAAAAACAAAGAATACTAGCCTGAAGAAGATCTCCGATGTTCACAACAAGAGCACCAGGTGTAGGAGGAACATTAACCCACTGATTCTGATGAAGCACTTGAAGTCCTCCGATATGATCTTGTAGAAGTACGGTGATAAAATCATTGTCAGAGTGTTTGTTGGTACCTATCGCGAGTTCTGGCTGAGGGCATGCTGGATAGTAATGTCCCAAAATACCTAGCCCCTCCGCGCAATCCATATCTTTGAGATGGCAACGATCGAGACCAAGACCTTCTGATAATAATTCAAGTAAGGAGAAGCCTAATTTCATCACATCCTTAGAGTACTCCATTAGTATTTCTCTGCAGTAATTTCAAGTAAAATTGATGAAATGTCACATATTGATATTTTGAAAAAATAAAGTATACTCAATTGGCTCAAATAAGGGACCAGACTTCTAGTTGAATTACTTAGTTCTCCAACAAAATCCACCAGAATTCACACTAATCATAATCAGTTGCAAGATAGCGCGTAACAATAACAACATAAGTCATGGTTTATTGTTGATTTTTGTTACAAATGAAGCTGGTTGGTTTTCTAATTCATGTTCAGAATCCCCGAAACATCTCGGTCCCAATCTTCAGACAAGTGAGGCTTTCTCAAGTAGTTGAGCACCTTCACCATCAACCGATAGGTTGAGGGTTTGAGTCACACTGGAAAGTAAGTGGAAGCACTACTGATCCTCCGTGGGATGGGAAGGGGAAAATAGAAAAAAAAGTTCATTTTCAGAATATTTACGTACCCGCATGCTGTTGGCAATTCTTGTGGACTGGGAGGATCAGGAGCCATTAAACAGAAAAGTGTGTCTCTCCAATTTGCAGCTGGAACAGAAGGGCTATACAAATCAAAATTGCTAGTATGAATCACTCTTTTCGTAGTATCTCTACTGTAATACTGTTTCTTAATCTCGACATCTTGCTCAAAAAACTGCCGTGTTCCTTGTAGCATTTCTTCCAAGACAGATGTTGGAATCCCATGATTCACCACTTGGAAGAAACCCCATGTCTCCGATGCATCTCGAACTTTGTCCACAATCTCTTTATGCTTGATTGGGTCCTCGTCGATGCCTTCAAGATCTATTACAGGGAAAATGAATTGTGTTTCATTTGTATCCGATAACTCCGTCCTGTTTTTTGGTGGTAGAATGAATATTTGAGGTATTTTAGTGATTCCAGCATCAACAAGCCCTTTGACACCAGCCTTAGTATCATCAAAGGCTTTTAATTCACTCATTTTGTCATAACTTTTCTCCACTGTGACCTGAAAATCATCAGTGCTAGAGAGTACCATCTTCTTCGTTAGAATGTTATGAACAAGAGTTCCTGAGGCCACTTAGTACCTAATGGACATGATATTATCATATTTTTATATTAAAAGTGGGAAGGTCCAACGTAAAAAAGTTGAAAGCTACTACTATTATTAAACACTATTTTTACCCTTCAATCAAACACTACTACTATTAACATTCTTATGTATTGATAATTTTCAGAATAGTGAATGTCACTTACTTGTGGTCTGGCCCTTCTCGAGACCCTACGCATTGCGGGAGCTTAGTGCACCGAAGCTACTCCTTTTTTACTCAGGTTTCCTCATTTAGTGCTCAATGAGCCATTAATTTAGACTTTTGGGCAATGGTTAGAGTTATTGTCAAAGAGCCCACTAGCATACATGCATCTTAGCATTAATTTCCTAGATGAATTCATATAATTGGAATGAATCTAGTTTACTTTTTGAACAAGAGCCACTAATTTAGACTTTTGGACCACAATTGTCACCATCAACAGTTCTTACCAACAGAAAACAAAAGAAATGAGTTAATTATTTTTAGTCCCTTTCTTTGGTTACTGTCTGAATCCACTGTCCCGCCCCACCACCACCACCACCACGAAAAAAAAGAAGAGAAGAATATGTGGATATCAGATGAGTCTGCTCTTTGTGTTTGAACTCACTCTGAGTCTGCTCTTTGTGTCTCAACATGTTCCAGGCACTGTTAACTTTTGAATTTCCCTATGCTTGTAGTCATCCACCATGGTCTGACCAATGGATACTATATGATGTAATGCTCCCCGCTTTGTCCAATTTTCATACCATACATTTGAAGTTCCTCCGTTTATTTTCCACCATATCTCATGCTCCACAACTTCTCTAACTTCTAACATCTTTTTCCAAACTTGTGATTAACCCTTTCACTATTTTAAGGTAGGAATTACCTTTCTACAGTACTTATTCCATATATAGTTTGGACCATAAAGTTATTTGCATTAGTTATACATCGGAAGAAAAAGTGTACGAAACAAGACAACCTTACCTACCACTTAGGAGGAGCAAGTACTAATAAGAGATGAATTGACATACTTTGTAAGACACTTTTAATCAAGGAGCTACCTACATTTTTATGCATGTTACAGGAGTTCTCCTTGTTGATTAACTGTCCTGATGTCTGCTCAAATCTTCTCAAAACTATCATTACGCTCTTTAGGGACTCAGTGTCAACAGAAGTAAAAATAACGGTATCATCAGCATAAGCCAAATGGTTCAGTGGATTACAAGGGTCAGCTAGAACATTTACCCACAATTTAGACGAGATGATTACAAACAGATGGCTAGGACTGAGATGCAGACCCTTTGACATGAGTCTGAATTCATTAGAAGGGTAATTTTTAGAAAAGAGGAAGGGAGAAAATAACATTTTGTAAGTATGAAATACATTCTATCAGTCATAAACCTTCTGCGCCACACTATAGTGTGAGTCTTATCAGTCACGAGTACGATCTTGCAAAGATCATAATAGTTCATGTTTCAACATCTATGAAACTTCAGCTTAAGATACATTCAATTGCTACATTACTATGATGAGATATTGAAATGCAAGATGTTGAGGATTTCTCTAGATGAGGAAAGACAAGAGGAAGGGAACATTTAGATATTTGGTCATACCTAAATAGTGGTTAGAGTACTTATTGTCGATGAGACACGCTGGCATGCACAGGTCTTAGAATAAATTACCTAAGACATGAACTAGGTAAATTCATGTACTAGGAAAGAATCTAGTTTACTTTTTCAAAACAAGAGCCACTAATTTAGATCACAATAGTCACCATCAACAGTTCATACCAACTAACTATCTATTTGAAGCCTAATAAAGCACAAGAAAGGAGTTAATCATTTTTAATGCCTTAAAGGATAAAGATATCAAATAATATCAAGAATCGTCATATGGTAACATGCTGAACTGAATCGAGAATAGAAATAGAGGAACTCCAGAATCTTTTTATTAAAACAAAGTATATGAAAAGCTGCAAGTATATATTAGCAATCATCCATGGCTAGTATAGAGAAAGTGTAACAGATAGAAATTTTATCAGAAATATTTCAAGTACTGAACTATGTGTAAATTAGAAATGCATTTATCAACATTTATGGAACTTTAATCACAGCATGTTTTATTTGATAATTGTATATCACAAGTTCAATTCTTTATTCTAATATGCATTTTGCTATGAATTTCTCCATTTCTATGACAGGAACTTGTAATGCAGCAATGCAAGAGTTCTGTCAAGGCCTTTCTCGCGAAAGTATGTTTGTTCACTGTGGTCACACATACACACACGTCACTCTATATTACGAAGAAATAAAAGCCAGACAGATAGAACAAAAAGGAATTATTTGATCCAAAGCTACATGTGGTAATTGACAATCATTTATTTGCTAACACGAATAGAAACTATGACAGACATAAAACTTTGTCAGACTGATCAGTCACGAGGACGATCTTGCAAAGATCATACTAGTTCATATTTCAACACCTTAACTTGGTTTAAGTTGGCATGTAAACACCCCAAGTTTGAGAATGCACCTCCTTAAAGGTGTCTAGATGTGTATATTCAAAGTTAAAGGTGTTCGCAAGACGCACCAGTCGCACTGAAAGTTTGGGCGTTCAATTGCCAGTGGAGGCCAAGTTAAAGTGTCCATCTATATATTAATTATGCCTTTCAACATCTATGAAGCTTCAGCAACATACACCAAAAGTTAAATTCTCGGTATACTCATCATACATTCAACTGCTATACTACTATGTTAGATCTTCAAATGCAACAATGCAGAAGTTCCATCTAAACCCTTTTTACGGAAGTAATCACTGAAGGCTTTCACTGTGGTTGCACAATACTTCGGAGGATTATCTTCTGACAACAATTCAGCAATTGGTCCATACAACTTGGAAGATGGTAATGGACCTGTACTGAAGAAGCATGCAACTGATATTCTTGGTCCAACTTTATTTGACAATACTCTGTGCTCAACACTCAAGTACTTATCATTTGATATAAGCTGAAAATGCAGCAAAAATAAAGCATATTTGGTTTCAGTTTCGAAAAAAGGTGTTATGTTCATTCTTACCGATTAGGAAATGAAAAAGAATACTAGCCTGCAGAAGATCTCCAATGTTTACCACAATAGCACCAGGTGTAGGAGGAACATCAACCCACTGATTCTGGTGAAGCACTTGGAGTCCTCCGATATCATCTTGTAGAAGCACTGTGATAAAATCATTGTCAGAATGTTTATTGGTGCCTATGGTGAGTTCTGGCTGAGGGCATGGTGGATAGTAATGGCCCACAACACCGAGCCCCTCTGCGCAATCCATATCTTCGAGATGACAACGATCAAGACCGAGACCTTCTGACAATAATCCAAGCAAGGAACAGCCCAGTTCCATCACATGCTTAGAGTAGTCCATTAGTATTCCTCTGCAGCAATTTCATAAAATTAATGAAACAGTACTTATTAATATTTAAAAGAGAAATGCTATGCTTGATTGGCTCTCAGGGACCAGACCTCTAGTTAAATTTTCTAATACAGTATCCATCAAAACTTGCATCAAGCTAAAATCATTTGCAAGGAAACAAATAACTATGACAGCATTTTCATGGTTTATTCTTGAGTTTTATCACAATATAATACATATTCAATTACTAGGTAAATAAATGAAATTGGTTGTTCGCTTATTCATATTCAGAACACATACCTACATGGTCTTGGAAATTCTTCTGGACTGGGAGGATTGGGAGCCATTGAAAAGAACAAGGAGTCTCTCCAATTTGCAGCTGGAACAGAAGGGCTATACAAATCAAAATTGCTAGTGTGAACCACCTTTTTCGTGATATCTCGAGTGTAATACTGTTTCTTAACCTCGATATCTTGCTCAAAAAACTAACGTGTTCCTTGCAGCATTGCTTCCAGGACAGATGTTGGAATTCCATGATTTACCACTTGGAAGAAACCCCATGTCTCCGATGCATCTCTAACTTTGTCCACAATCTCTTTATGCTTGATTGGGTCCTCGTCAATACCTTCAAGGTCTATCACTGGGAAAATGAACTGTTTTTCACTTGTACCTAAGGACTCCGGCCTGTTTTTTGGTGGTAGAATGAATATTTGAGGTACTTTAGTGATTCCAGCATCAACAAGCCCTTTGACACCAGCCTTAGTATCATCAAAGGCTTTTAACTCACTCATTTTGTCATAACTTTTTTGAACTGTGGCCTGAAAATCATCAGTGCTAGAGACTACCATCATCTTTGCTAGGATGTTATAAACAATAGAGTTCCTAAGGTTCTTAGAACTTAATGGGCCGCACACGATATTATAAATACTACTCTCTATGCAAAGCACTATCTTCCTATCCACAAAAAAGAAGAGGCCATTGTAACATCCGACAATTTGAAGTGGCTTAGAAGGAGCTTGAAATTTGGAAATAGTCATTTTTGAAAAAAATGACGAATCTGGAAATTTGGCTAAGTATGGAAAAAAAAAATGAATTTTTGGCCAACTTTGAGTAGTCGTAAATCCTAGCTCAGGATGAGTTAGGAGTAGTTCCAGTTATGGTTGCAAATCCCTTGGAACGATCTTTCCAACGCCACTGAGTTTACTCGATTCCGAGTTCGTATGAGCGAGTTATGCCATGTAGAAGTTGGGCAGTTGGAAAGGAAATCCGTCCGGAAATTTAAGGGCATTTTGGTCCTTTCACAAATCATTTATTTGAGCTCATATTGTTGTATTAGGATGATCTTTGGATCATTTTTGTCCCATTTTGAAAGAGAAAGAGTTAGGGTTCTTGAGATTGAAGAAGAGAAGAAGGAGAAGAAGAAGAAGAGAAGAAAGAGGAGATCTACAAGATCATTGTGGATTTTCGTCGGGGGTGATCCCTATCAAGGTATGAGAGTTCTTTTCGTGTGGGTTGATCCTTTCCCTCACACACACCAAGTTTACTCTATGATTTGAGAAAAGATTGGGGTTTGTTGTTGAAGTGTTGAAGTTGTTAGTTGTTGATGTTGTTGGTAGTGTTGTTGAAGTTATTGTTCTTTGTGAGACATGATTGGGTCGAGTATTTAAGTTGAAACTTATTGTATGTTGAGGGAATTATGATTCTAATAGTTATGACCCTTTCAAAGTTGAATCACCACCAATTCGCAGCAATTTCTGGGCTATCGATCCCCATCTACGGACCGTAGATCGATTGACGGTCCGTACTGGTCAACCGTCAATCGGGACAGAAGTTGGGTTTTTGGGGCATCGATCTACGGTCACGATCTACGGTCCGTGACCTGACCTACGGACCGTAAGTCAGGACCGTAGGTCAACACTTAGTCGTTTTCTTAAAATGAATTCTAGGGAAAAATCTCTGACGCGATCTACGGACCTGCAGTACAGACCGTAAGTCCATCTACGGTCCGTCGATGGCATCCTAAGTCCCATCTGTGTCACAGAAATCTGAAGTCTTAGCCAAGTTTTCCCCATTCCTTTTCTCACACTCTCATGCATATTCCAAAGTATTATACCTCTGTTTTATAGCTGTTTCCGACATTCTAAAGTACGTCCAAGCGTTCAAGAATCCCTCCATGACATGTGATCGAACACCTTGAATTCATAATTCCGATTCCAGGAAAGATAGTTCCAAGTCAAGTGAAGTTAGAAGTCAAGTAAAAGAGTATAGAGTATTAAGTCGAGTAAGAGTCTCAGTTTCAAGTTAAGTCATGAGTTTAAAGTTGAGTTTGTTTCTCAAAGTTATTAGGGAACTATGTATTCCCAAAGAAGTTTTAAAGAAATGTCTTTACATCTAAACAAGGTTGGAAACTGAGATTTCCAAAGAGCCTTTGGGCTAGTTTTTGAGTAATTATCTCATATCAGCAGGAATAAATATGTTTTAAAAACATAAGAGCCAGTACATTTTGGGAGTAGTATCGAGCACCGAATTGGGGGAGCGTTCAAAGAACCCACAGCCCCCATAGAACCATGTTAGCCACCATGGGTAGAAAAGGATCATACTTTTTAGATGAACCCTTTTCAGATTAGACTAGTGGATCCATTAGGCAGTTCAGGTCTTATACCTTTGGCCGAGTATAAGATGTTCTAGCAGCGTGATGTCGATCGCTGTATCATCACTATAGCTCTTATGTGATGGTTGTCGGTTAGGGAAACTCCCACAGCAGTTATTGTATTTTCATACACAGAGATTATTGTATTTTTATATACATCAGTTCATTGTATTTCTATATACCTTTCAGGCTTATTGTATCTTTGTATACACACAGAGTTTATAGCATGTTTTAAACAGTCTTTCTTTATATCGCACTTGTTTAAATTGCCTTATATTGAAAGAAGTCAGTCAGGTTGAGTTGAGTTGAGCCAGGTAAGCTATTCAGTTCTTCAAGATTTCCTTCTAGCCTTTGTTGCTTAGTTTTCCATCCTGCATACTCGTACATTCCATGTACTGATGCCAGTTGGCCTGCATCGTTTGATGATGCAGATTCAGGTACCCCAGATCAACATCCTGCTCGTCGTTGATCCAGCTGAGTACTCCAGAGTCAGTGGTGAGCCTCCTTGCAATCCGGAGGACTCGATTATTTTGGTGTTCTTTGCTTTATTAGGATATTGCGGGGTCTGTCCCAACATCCATCTCAGTATTTTAGAGGCTTCATAGACAGACAGTCAGTCAGTTAGTTTTGAGTCTCTCATCTATATATATATGTAAATATTCTATTTTGAGATTCGAGTTGCCTTTATGGCCATTATTTTTATAAGTTAAGTTGTTTTGTAATATTGCATTGCATTGAGTTATTCTGTTGAGGTTTCCGCTGAGTTAAGAAAGCCAGGCCAAGGGTTCGCTTGGGGCCAGAAATGGTCTCCGGGTGCCGGTCCCGCCCAGGGTGTAGGCTCGGGGCGTGACAGCCATAAACAAGTAGACCTTCATGATAAGCTTTAACTTGTTTTAGTCCCTTTCACTAGTCATTGTCTGAACCCACTGTCACTCTTCACCACACACATATCCCAAAAATAGAAGGTAGACAACCAGAACAAAACAAAGCATTCATCATTCTTATATAATCGTGTTAAAAAAAAATTAGCCGTAGGAATAATATCCACGACAAATAACAAGAACAAGAGAGTAACAAGGCACCAAGTCCTTTAGCGCGGAAAACATAATACCCGAGTCGAGCAACATAATGCCACTATAGTGAGAAATTGAATACTTTGTAATCTCAAAAGACTACTACAAATTTAAAAGAATTGACCTTCTTTTATTCCTCACACCTTTCTAAAATACTACTCTCCCATTCTATTTTTTCTCACAGACTATTTTCTTACATTGTATATGTGGATTACTCTCTTGGTCAATATTGATTCTCACTATCTTTTCAGTGTGTTTTGAAGTGAAAGAACTCCTTGGAAAAAAATTAAAGCCCAAGTACATACAAGAAAGTGGACTACATAGAGTTTCCATCACATATTGGTCCTTTGGCCTCAAGCAAAATATTGGCAGCCAAGTCT
The DNA here is from genome assembly GCF_019186545.1 of Solanum stenotomum. Lineage (NCBI taxonomy): Eukaryota > Viridiplantae > Streptophyta > Magnoliopsida > Solanales > Solanaceae > Solanum > Solanum stenotomum. The sequence continues at coordinate 57,779,339 of NC_064288.1, forward strand.
TCTATGCAAATAGGCTTATGCCTATATATGGGTATAGACCCCAGAAATTGTAGTTATGGAGCTAGTTAGGCAAAAGATATTAATGACTTTGAATCACCAAAATATTTAAGAATATAGCATATATGACCATGTGAGTTTGTTTTCTCAAACAATAGTCTAATTATTTAGACATAATACATAAATATATCTTTTTACTTGGCTTCAACTGACATCTATGCCCTCCAACTTTAGTTGTGCACAAGTAAGCACTTAAACTTGTATAAAACTGAACAAGCAGACCCACGTGTCCTACGTGGCATAACACACGCAGAACAAAAAATTGTCATGTAGACGTCATGTAGGATGAATGTGTCTATTTGTTCAATTTTATACAAGTTTAAGTGTCTACTTGTGCACAACCACATTTAGAGGGCATAGATGTAAGTTTATGTCAAGTTAAAGGGTATATTTGTGTATGCCAATTATTGAATATGAAATTGCCAAATAGTGATATGCTGAACTGAATTTAGAAAAGAAATAGATGAACTCCAGTATCCTTTTAATTGACAATCATTTATTTGATGAACATAAACAGTTCATGTTTCACCATCTTATCTTAAGATACATCAAAAGTTAAACTCTCAGTTTTCATCATAAACTCAATTATTACATCACTATGATTAGATCTTGTAATGCAACAGTGCAGAAGTTCCATCTAGACCCTTTTTACGGTAATAACCAGTGTGGTCGTTCACTGTGGTTGAGCGATATTTTGGAGGATTATCTTCTGACAACAATTCAGTAATTGGTCCATAAAGATTGGAAGATGGCAATGGACCTGTACCAAAGAAGCATGCAACTGATATTCTTGAACTTAGTTTATTTGTCAATACTCTGTGTTCAACACTTATGTACTTGTCATTTGATACAAGCTGAAACAAAAGCAGCAACAATTAGCACAACTAGTAATCTGTACCAAATAATGTGTTATACATCGAGTAGATATAATATTCAGAAAGGAAAACAATACTAGCCTATAGAAGATCTCCAATGTTCACGACAATAGCACCAGGCGTTGGAGGAACATCAACCCACTAATTCTGGTGAAGCACTTGAAGTCCTCCGATAAGATCTTGTAGAAGCACGGTGATAAAACCATTATCAGTATGCTTACTGGTGCCCATGGTGAGTTCTGGCTGAGGACATGCTGGATAGTAATGGCCCAAAACAGCGAGCCCCTCAGCGCAACCGATATCATTGAGATGAGATGGATTGAGACCTAGACCCTCGGACAATAATTCAAACACTGATTTTCCCAATTTCATGATATGATCAGAGAACTCTATTAGTATTTTCCTACAGAAATTTCAGTAAACTCGTGAAACAGTGGGTTATCATAAAACTGACATAAAATCCAGTTTTCTAATTTTTCCTAACAATATCCACCAAAATTATTGTAAAGATATGACACCTGGACATAACTATCGACATTAGCATTGTTAGCATGATAGACAACTAAATGATTGTATATATTAATATAATTATATAGTGATATAAATTAGCATGATCATATACATTTGTTGTAGAATCATATGAATAAATATTGTGATAGAATAGCTGATTTGGAGGGATAGCAAGGCAGATTTAGACGGATTCAATGGCAGATTTGTATAGATAGAATAGCTGATCTTCAGGGATAGGAATGGCGGATCTTGAGGGATGTGTTATCTTTATTTTCTCTATATAATGGAAAGACTCTCTCACTTTGAGGGGAATTCAGCTGAAAATTGACATGGTATTAGAGCCTTCTCTTGGCTGTCTTGTTTCATAGAGTCATCTGTGGTTCCTTTTAATTTTTTTTTGAAAATCTTGGTTTTTGGCTACCTCCTGGGAATTTTGTTCTTGGTCATTCTAGTTGCTTTCTTGAGTCTTTGTAGTTTTATAGCTATTCAAAAGCATGAATTCACATCACTTTGAATCCTTCAGTGTTCGTTTCACTGGAAAAAAATGTTCTTCTTGGGAGTTTCAATTTCAGTTGTTTGTCACCGGCAAAGAACTATGGGGCCATATAGATGGAAGCGATCCTGCTCCTACTGATGTAACAAAGCTAGGTGAATGGAAGATTAAAGATGCTCAGGTGATGACATGGATTCTAGGGTCAATTGACCCTCTTATTATTCTTAATCTCAGGTTGTACAAGACAGCTAAGGCCATGTGGGATTACTTACAAAAGGTTTACAACCAAGATAATAGTGCAAGACGCTCTCAGTTGGAGTATGAAATTGCTAATTACTCTCAAAGAGGTCTTACTATTCAAGATTATTTTTCTGGATTTCAAAACTTATGGGCTGAATTTACAGATATTGTCTATGCCAAAATACCTATTGAATCCCTATCAGTGATTTAGGCAGTTCATGAGCAAAGCAAGCGAGACCAATTCTTGATGAAATTACGCTCCGACTTTGAGAGTGTTCGCTCTAACTTGATGAATCGTGACCCGTCTCCCTCTTTGGATGTTTGCTTTAGGGAATTACTTCGTGAAGAGCAACGTCTTGTCACACAAAATACTTTTAAGAAAGAAAATGATGTCACTATTGCATTTGCTGCTCAAGGTAAAGGAAAGGGCAGGGATATGAGTAGAACTCAATGCTACAGTTGCAAGGAATATGGTCATATTGCTAGCAATTGTAGCAAAAAGTTCTGTAATTATTGTAAACAACAAGGACACATTATCAAAGAGTGTCCCACGCGCCCTCAAAATCGTAGGATCAATGCTTTTCAAGCTAGGATAAATGGTTCCACTGATGATAACTCATCTTCAGGACAAGTTCTTACTCCTGAAATGGTACAACAAATGATCGTGTCAGCCTTTTCAGCATTGGGATTACAAGGTAATGATGTTACATCTAATTTTTGGATTGTTGATTCAGGCGCTTCCAATCATATGACCAACTCAACGAGCATCCTAAAAAATGTTCGTAAGTATCAAGGTCCATCACAAATACAGAATGCCAATGGTAGTAATTTACCCATTACCAAGGTTGGGGACATTACTCCAACTTTCAAGAATGTTTTTGTTTCACCAAAGCTCTCAACTAGTCTTATTTCAGTTGGACAATTGGTAGATAACAATTGTGATGTGAATTTTTCTCGTAATGGTTATCTTGTGCAGGATCAGGTGTCGGGGACGATAATCGCGAAGAGGCCTAAAGTTGGACGATTGTTCCCTATACATTTTTCCATTCCTCCTGTTCTATCTTTTGCTTGTACTTCTACTGCTAGTAAAACTGAGGTTTGGCATAAGCGTCTAGGACATCCAAATTCTGTTGTGTTGTCTCATTTATCAAATTCTGGTTTATTGGGAAATAAAAATAAATTTTCAGTTGCTTCCATTGATTGTTCTACTTGTAAATTAGGCAAAAGTAAAACTCTTCCTTTTCCTAATTTTGGTAGTCGTGCTACAAAGTGTTTTGATGTCATTCATAGTAATGTTTGGGGCATTTCACCAATTATTTCTCATGCTCATTTCAAATACTTTGTGACATTCATAGATGATTATAGTCGGTTTACATGGGTGTATTTTCTTCGATCCAAATCTGAGGTATTTTCCATGTTCAAGACATTTTTGGCTTACATTGAGACTCAATTTTCTACATGCATCAAATTATTAAGATCTGATTCTGGTGGAGAATATATGTCTTATGAATTCAAAAAATTCTTGCTTGACAAAGGGATTGTCTCACAACACTCTTGCCTATATACACCACAACAAAATGGAGTTGCTGAACGAAAAAATCAGCATCTTTTAGATGTCACTCGTACTTTATTGATTGAATCATCTGTACCATCTAAATATTGGGTGGAAGCTTTGTCTACTGCTGTCTATTTAATTAATAGATTGCCATCTAAAGTGCTAAATCATGAGTCTCCATATTTTCGTCTTTATTACCAAAATCCTAACTATAGTGATTTTCATACATTTGGTTGTGTTTGTTTTGTGCATTTGCCTCCTTCGCAACGCAGTAAACTTTCTGTACAATCTACTAAATGTGCTTTTATGGGTTATAGTACTTCACAAAAAGGTTTTATTTGTTATGATCCATGTTCTCACAAATTTCGTATTTCTAGAAATGTTGTTTTCTTTGAGAATCAGTATTTATTTCCTACGATTGTAGATTCATCTTCTGTTTCTCCCCTTCTTCCTACTTTTGAGGATTTATCATTTTCTTTTAAGAGGTTCAAACCTGGATTTGTATATGAACGACGTCGGCCAACTTTACCCTATCCCGACACTGATCTGCCGCCTGAAACTGCACCACAACTAGAATCTGAGAATTCTTCAAGATCTGGTCCTCTTAAGCCTACTCGGCGATCTACAAGAGTATCTCGTACTCCCAATTGGTATGGCTTTTCCTCTACTTTATCCAACATATCTGTTCCATCTTGTTACTCACAAGCTTCCAAGCATGAATGTTGGCAGAAAGCAATGGAGGAAGAACATTTGGCTCTTAAAGAAAATGACACATGGGACATTGTTTCATGTCCTTCAAATGTCCGCCTTATTGGATGTAAGTGGGTTTATTCAATTAAACTTCATTCTGATGGAACTCTTGATCGGTACAAAGCTCGATTGGTTGTTCTTGGTAACAGACAAGAGTATAGAGTGGACTATGAGGAGACTTTTGCACCCGTTGCCAAAATGACTACGGTACGAACTATTATTGCCATTGTTGTTTCACAAAACTGGTCTCTTTATCAAATGGATGTCAAAAATGCTTTTCTCCATGGTGATCTTAAAGAAGATATTTATATGAAATCTCCACCTGGTTTGTTCTCATCGCCTACATCAGATGTATGCAAGTTGAAGCGGTCTTTGTATGGATTAAAACAAGCTCCAAGAGCTTGGTTTGATAAGTTCCGGTCTACTTTGCTACAATTTTCTTTTGAGCAGAGCAAATATGACTCATCTTGTTTCTTCGGAAAACATCTACAGGTTGTGTTCTTCTTTTGGTGTATGTAGATGACATTATTATCACAGGAACTGATTCTTCACTAATCACTTGCCTCCAACAGCTGCTTAAAGATTCTTTTCGTATGAAAAATCTTGGCACTCTTACTTATTTTTTGGGTTTGGAAGTTCATAATGTTGCTTCAGGTGTATTTCTAAACCAACACAAATATACTCAAGATCTGATTTCTTTGGCTGGTCTTCAAGTTTCCTCCTCCGTAGATACTCCACTGGAAATGAATGTCAAGTATCGTCATGAGGAAGGCAATCTTCTTCCTGATCCAACTATATTTCGACAATTAGTTGGGAGTCTAAATTACCTTACTATTACTCGGCCTGATATCTCTTTTGCAGTTCAACAAGTTAGTCAATTTATGCAAGCTCCCCGTCATCTCCACTTGGTGGCTGTTCGTCGCATCATTCGGTACCTTCTAGGAACATCTACTCGTGGATTGTTCTTTCCAAGTGGTTCTCCTATTCGTCTTAATGCTTTTAGTGATTCTGAATGGGCGGGATGTCCTGATACTCGTCGTTCAGTCTCTGGTTGGTGCATGTTTCTTGGAGAGTCATTGATATCTTGGAAGAGTAAAAAGCAAGATCGTGTGTCAAAATCTTCAACAGAGGCTGAATATTGATCCATGTCTACTGCTTGCTCCGAGGTTGTATGGCTTCGTGGATTACTTGCTGAGATTGGATTTCCCCAATCTCATCCTACTCCTCTCCACGCTGACAATACAAGTGCTATTTAGATTGCTACTAATCCAGTTTTTCATGAGAGGACCAAACACATCAAAGTGGATTGTCATTATATACGAGAAGCTGTAGATAAAGGAGTCATTACTCTTCCACATGTGTCCAGTGATCTTCAAATAGCTGATGCGTTTACAAAATCCATGGCACGGCAACGCCATCAATTTCTAGTAGGCAAATTGATGCTTCTTGATCCACCAGCATCAATTTGAGGGGGGATGTTAGCATGATAGACAACTAAATGATTGTATATATTAATATAATTATATAGTGATATAAATTAGCATGATCATATACATTTGTTGTAGAATCATATGAATAAATATTGTGATAGAATAGCTGATTTGGAGGGATAGCAAGGCAGATTTAGACGGATTCAATGGCAGATTTGTATAGATAGAATAGCTGATCTTTAGGGATAGGAATGGCGGATCTTTAGGGATGTGTAATCTTTATTTTCTCTATATAATGGAAAGACTCTCTCACTTTGAGGGGCATTCAACTGAAAATTGACAAGCATGACTTATTCTTGATTTTTGTCACAACATAATACATATTTAGTTACTAGGTAAAAAAATGAAGTTTGTTATTTTTCTAATTAATGTTTAGAACATACCTGCATGCTGCTGGAAATTCTTCTGGACTAGGAGGATTAGGAGCCATTAAACAGAAAAGTGTGTCTCTCCAATTTGCAGCTGGAACAGAAGGGCCATACAAATCAAAATTGCAAGAATGAACCACCTTTTTCGTGATATCTTGAGTGTAATACTGATTCTTAACCTCAATATCTTGCTCAAAAAACATTCGTGCTCCTTGCAACATTTCTTCCAGGACAGATACTGGAATGCCATGATTAACTACTTGGAAGAAACCCCATGTCTCTGACGCATCTCGAACTTTGTCCACAATCTCTTTATGCTTGATTGGATCCTTAGAAATGCCTTCAAGGTCTATCACTGGAAAAATGAACTGTGTTTCACATGTATCCGAGGACTCCGGTCTGTCTTTTGGTGGTAGCATGAATATTCGAGGCACCTTAGTGATTCCAGCATCAACAAGCCCTTTGATACCTGCCTTTGTATCATCAAAGGCTTTTAACTCACTCATTTTGTCATAACTTTTCTGAATTGTGGTCTGAAAATCATCGGTGCTAGAGATTGCCATCTTCTTTGCTAGAGTGTTGTAAACAAGTAGAATACCTGAGGTTCTTAGAAACTCATTGGCTGCACGGGATACTAAAAGTACTACTCACTATGCAAAACATTTATAATCTTCCCCATCCGGCAATAATAGAGCCTGCAGACTAGGAAATAGTCATGATAAAATTTAAAGGGCTAATTAATTTTTACTTCAAAAAAGAAGATTTGTCAAACTGAGGACCACAGAGGAAGAGAACATTTGGATATCTCTTCTTACCACATAATGATTAGAGTTGATTTGTCAAGGAGATACTAACTTAGACTCCCGGATACTTGTAATTTTGACCACAAAACAGAGAAGTTAAATTACTTTTTAATCCTTATGAGGATATTAGAAGATATAGTGGTTGCTTATGTAAGGTAGATAAGCCAAAGAAAACAAATTGTGGTCATGGAACTAGTTCCCATTGATAGTATACACAACACGTTAATGACTACGAATAACCAAAATATTCAAGAATACAGGCTAGCACATGTGACTAAATGAGTTTGTTTTCTCAAAACATTGAATATGAAATTAAAGGCATCCTATGCACTTTTATCACCATGACTAACTCTGAGAAATGAGAATCGCCGAATGGTGACATGCTGAATTCAATCTCGAAAGAAATAGATGGAATCCAATATCGGGCGATCATCAAAGCCTGATGTGAATTCCACTTGCTACAGAATATCTTATTAGCTAATTGTACATCACATGTTCAATTTCACAGCTTTGATATGCATTACACTAAATTACTCCAATTTTAGGACAGGATCTTGTAATCCAGCAGTGTAGAAGTTCCATCAAAGCCTTTCTTGCGGAAGTAGTCAGTATATTCCTTCACTGTGGTTGCACGATACTTTGGCGGATTACATTCTGATAACAATTCCTTAATTGGTCCATAAATCCTTGGAGAGGGAAACGCACCAGTGCTGAAGAAACATGGCACTGATATTCTTGGACCTACTTTGTTTGACAATACTCTGTGCTCAACACTTATATACTTGTCATTTGATATGAGCTGAAATCAGACAAAGCAAAACTTTATCTCAGTACCAAAACACACTATATGGATTAAGATTATCAGTCTAATTAAGAATGTGAGTTCATTTGTGTGACCGTTTTAGCTAACAGTTTAAGTTTTCAGATAATATGATCACACAATTCAACATCTCACTGCCACCAATTATGAAAAAAGAACTCGTGCTTGGCCTAATCCAGATCGCACACGAAAAGGCATGTTGAAGATATAGTTAAGTAAATAAAAGTACAACTCTCTCTCACAGCTTAAGTTTTTAGGAAACGAATGCTAACCTGTAACAGATCTCCAATATTCACCACTAGAGCACCAGGTGTAGGAGGAACATCAATCCACTGATTTTGGTGATGGACTTGGAGACCTCCTATATCATCTTGTAGAAGCACTGTGATAAAAACACAGTCCGAATGCTGTCTGGTGCCTATGGTGAGTTCTGGCTGAGGACATGCTGGATAGTAATGTTGGGCAATAGATAGCCCCTCAGCACAGTTCATATCTTTAAGATGACAAGGATTGAGACCGAGACCCTCGGACAATAATTCGAATAATGAGTAGCCCAATTTCATCATCTTCTTAGAGAATTCAATCAAAATCTCCCTGCAGTTTTGGGTAATAAAAATTTAAAACTGCAGAATGCAAATTAGTCTGGTCAATTGGCTATCAGAAGCTTTGACTTCCTGTTAAATTTGTTACCAACAGTTTATCATGATTTATTCTTAATTTTTGTTACATTGAACATATCTATTTACTGGAAAAGTAAGTAAAATTTGTCTGGCCTTCCGTGGAAGGCATAATACATAAACAGGCACTCAAACTTGACCTCGGCTGGGAAGTAGGCACTCCAACTTCAAGAGTACATATCTAAACATCTCAAATTGGTTTTGACTAGCAATTAAACATTCCAACTCGTCCCCACTATGTCTTGTCGACAGATGCTGAAGTGACACATAAATTTTGGAGGTGTCTAGATGATCATTTTTTTAAGTTGGAGTATTCAACTAACACAGTAAAGACGAGTTGAGGTGTTTAGATGTGCATACTCAAAGTTGAAGTGTTTACTTACCGGCCAAGTTTGAGTGTTTTTGTGAAAATAATGTGTTCTTTCAGGTGCAAGTCAGAACATACCTGCATGCTGCTGGAAATTCCTCTGGACTAGGAGGATTAGGACACATAAAACAGTAAAGTGAGTCTCTCCAGCTTGCTGCTGGAACAGAGGGGCTAAACAAATCAAAATTGCTAACATGTGCTACTTTCTTCATAGTATCTCGAGTATAATATTGTTTCTTTATCTCCACATCTTGCTCGAAAAATCTTCATGCTCCTTGCAACATTTCTTCAAGGACAGGTAATGGAATGCCATGATTGACCACTTGAAAAAATCCCCATGTCTCCGATGCATCTCGAACTTTGTCAACAATCTCTTTATGCCTCATTGGATTATCAATGCCTTCAAGATCTATTACTGGAAAAACAAACTCCTTCTCAGTAAAGCCTGAGGAGTTATGTATGCTTTCTCGTGGATGAACGAATATCCGAGGCACTTCAGTACTATTTCCATCATCAACTAGCCCTTTGACACCAGCTTTTGTGTCATCAAAGGCTTTTAATTCACTATGTTTATCATAATTTGGTTGTAATGTAGCCTGAAATTCTTCATTCCTGGAGAAAACCATCTTTTCTTCTACTTTTTCCATATTATTGTAAATACAAAGTTACTTACTTCACTTATGAGATTATAAGAATGGATGGACAAAATTTGAATGTCAGTATAATGGCGGAGTCAAAATTTTTACTAAGAGCTTCAGAATATGAAGAAGTAAATACAAGAAGAAGTCGAAAGAAATTCAACAGCTATTCCGCCCCCTATCTTGGGAGAATTATGTCCACTCTTTTGGAAGATAAGGACACTTCATCCAGCTGGAAAACACCTCAATAAAGCTAAGATAAGTTTTTATTAAAAAAATATAAGAATGTACATTTATAAAAAAAATAAAAAGGACCAATACTTCTTTTTTTGTGTTTCTTTGGCTCCAATTATTGAGATGTTGAATAAGAAATTAATAAATTCTTCTAAAAATAAAGAAACCTCTTATTTCTTTATGCTTACTCGGATGTTTTTGGAATAACTTTTTTTGTGTTTATTTATTAAATACTAAAAATTAAGTAAGGAACACACTTTATTATTTAAGAAAATATTTTCCTTCATACTAAACACATGGTAAATAAACAGCAAATATAGTTCTCCCTTTGTCCTAGTTTATGCATGTGCTACCGTTTGACTTAACACAAAGTTTAACGAAAAAAGAAAGATTTTTAAAAAGCTTGATTTAAAATAAATCTTAGACATTTGTATGATATAAATCATCTCAGAAGATAAAAAGGAAATTTTAAAATTAAATTATTTCTAATTAAAGAAAAATGACATTTATTCAAATAAACTAAAAAAAAATTATGTCACGTTAATAAGACATAAGGAGCATTATTTTGTGTTTTGATCGTTTTCATTTATTTATTTTATAAAAAGTTAGGTGTTTGGACAAGGGGAAAAAAAGGAAACAATTAATTTCTTAGCCAAATTAGACATTTTCCACAAAACTTGTGCATTGAGAGAATGAGAAGATTTTGTAAATGATATTTCTTCTTTCTATCGTTCAAGATTTTTCAATTTCAAATTAGATTTTATTATATACACTCTTTGATGTGGTGAGTTACATTCTTGATATAAGATTGCCATTTTAGATTATGACCAAATTCAAGGAAAAAATAAAGGTTTAATTGATAGAAAAGTTCAAAGCCTAATTTTTTGTTATGTTGTATTGCTTGGAAATTTGTTGGGGTTTTAATTTTATTTTTTCTGATGAATTTTTTTTACTTGATTTATTTAGCCTAATTTTTTGTACTTACCTAAAAGGGGTTTGTAGCTAAAGTACTATTGATTAATCTGTGTTGTTATGTTGTTGTGTTCTGAGCATTTTTCTGAATTTTATGTTATGCATCACACAATTTTAAAAAATTATTTTCTTGTGTATGATTTAAAAAAAAAATTGAACAAAATAGGAAATACACATGCAAAGCACGTGTTCGAGATATTCAAATAACCACCGCATAATTTAGGTGTGTAACTGACAATTTTATGCTCTTATTCTTTTATTTTATTTGATAAGGGGAGTGTCACTATAAAAACAGAGTTGAAGGAAGGAAGAAAAATAAGAAGAGTTGTTCCCCCCTCTCTTTTTACCCATTTTTGTTTACATTTTGCTTTTCACAAATAATGGCAGTCTCTAGTCATGACAGAATGAGTGAATTAAAAGCGTTTGATGATACTAAGGCTGGTGTCAAAGGTCTTGTTGATTATGGAATCACTAAAGTACCTCAAATATTCATTCTACCCCAAAAAACAGGGCGGAAATATGTGAAACACACTTCGTTTTTCCAGTGATAGACCTTCAAGGCATCGACGAGGATCCAATCAAGCATAAGGAGATTGTGGACAAAGTTCGAGATGCATCGGAGACATGGGGTTTCTTCCAAGTGGTTAATCATGGCATTCCAACATCCATCCTGGACAAAACATTGCAAGGAACACGACAGTTTTTCGAGCAAGATAATGAGGTTAAGAAACAGTATTACACTCGAGAGAAGGGGAAAAAGGTGATTTATATGAGCAAATTTGATTTGTATAGACCTTGTGTTCCAGCTGCAAGTTGGAGAGACTCACTTTTCTGTTTCATAGCTCCTAATCCTCCTACTCCACAAGAATTTCCAACAGTATGTGGGTGGGTAAATATTCATTTCTTAATTCATAATAGTAACTCGTAATTTTAACACCAATTAAGCCTACTCTGTTTTGTCCTTATGAATTTGTGCAGGGAAATACTAATGGATTTCTCTAAGGATGTGACGAAATTGGGCTGCTCCTTGCTTGAATTATTATCTGAAGGTCTCGATCTTGATCGTTGTCATCTCAATGATATGGATTGTGCTAAAGGGCTTAGTGTTTTGAGCAATTACTATCCATCATGCCCTCAGCCCGAACTCACCATGGGCACCATACAACATTCCGATGGTGATTTTTTCACAGTTCTTCTACAAGATGAAATCGGAGGACTCCAAGTTCTTCATCAGAATCAATGGGTTAGTGTTCCTCCTATACCTGGTGCTCTCATCGTTAACATTGGAGATTTTCTTCAGGTTAATACTCTTTTTTTCTAATCATATCTGATAGTAAACAAAATTAATCGTTGAAGCCATTTGAAAATGGCATAATACATAAACAAATTCTCAAATTTGGTCTAAGATGGCAAGTAAGCACTCCAACTTTGAGAGTACATATCTTTTGGACTATGTCTCGTGGGACACCATGACACATAAGATGATAATTTTGTAAGTATTGGAGTGTTTACTTACGAGCTAAGGTGAAGATGAAAATTCATATATATTTTTAGACACATTTGTGTAATTGGGTACTGAAACCGGAGGAGTGGTATTGTTTTGCAGGTCATGTCAAATGACAAGTACCTAAGTGTTGAACACAGAGTAATTGCAAATAAAGATGTGTCAAGAATGTCAGTTGCCTGCTTCTTTGGTGATAATGAGCACTCTTCCAAGCTTTATGGACCGATTACTGAATTATTATCAGAAGATAATCCTCCAAAATATCACGCAACCACAGTGAAAGACTACAGGAGTTACATCCATAATAAAGGTTTAGATGGAACTTCTGCATTGTTGCGTTACAAGATATAATAATGTATCTATTATTACTATTCCTTTTCGTTCTAGCTATTTGTCGTGTTTATTTCATACTTCTGCAGATTGTACTTTTGAATTCGAATTGTTGTTTTTTGTATTAGTGAGACAATTTTTAACCAAAGGAAACATCTAATAAATAAGGATAACTAAATAAACTATATCTTACGTTTATTGTTTTTCTTAATGAGTGTGTGAAATGAGCTTAAAACAGCACTTATTTTGAGATAAAGAAAGTATGTTTTATGATGCAATATGATATATCTATACTTTCCTTCTCATGTATGTAACTATGTGTTAATTGGTGTGTTTGACAATCTACTTGATTATTAAAAAAAAAAAATAACGTGATAGGGAATCTGGATTTAAGTTGTTCTTAAGAGTTAGAGGTCTTCATTCGAGTCCTTTGGGAATGAAAAAAAAATCGTTTTCCCCAGAAATGGACCTTATAGTTAAAACATAAATTTATATTTGATCATACTCTAATACAGATATCAAACACTAAGCGAAAAATCAAACAAAAAAAAGTCCAAAAATTGAAGTGAACGGATGTACATATGTTAAAGTAGCTTTCATTTAAAATTTCCACAACAAGAACTTGGAAATGTTAATCTTTGTAGTTGGAATAGCTAGTGAATTTGTTATGGTTTATGAGATCAAAACTTACGATAGAAGTTATTTGAAACTAGAACGTATAGATTACGTATAGAAATTAAAGATTTCAGAAGTGGATGTGAAAACATAAAACATAAATTTGACTAAAAGTCTATGAATTAAGCCTGTTTTGTAACGGTGATGACATAAAAGAACCAAATTTTTAACAGATGATATAGATTATAAGTCATTTCTAATAGTTTAATGATACATTTGAGTCTTTTATATTTCATGTTTTTTTAGAAAATTTACCTTCAAACAACTAAATATTATTTACAAAAACTACAATCAAACACAACTGCATATATGTTGAAAAGCAAAATATATTTTAATAACTAAAGAGTCCTAACATATATGGTAATAGGAGAATTAATAATTAAGAAATCCTAAAAATATGGTAACAAGAAAATGTATGGTGAGAGATAGTAGGAGAACTAATAATTAAGAAGCCTTACATATATGGTAAGAGGTCTTAGAAAATTAATTATTAAGGAATTCTAAAATGTATGGTGAGAGATATTAGGAGAATTTATATGGTAAGATATAATAGGAAATTTTTTAATTAAAAGTCCTAAAATATATGGCAAGAGATATTAGAAAAATTAATTATTAAGAAATCTAAAATATATAGTAAGTGGAAAATGTATGATGAGAGATATTAGGAGAATTAATAATTAAGAAAACCTATAAAATATATGGTAAGAGATATATTAGGAAAATTAATAATTAAAAGTCCTAAAATATATGTTAAAGAGAAAATTATATTTTAAAATTTAAGGAATCCTAAATATGGTTAAAAGAAAATGTATTGTGAAAGATATTAAGAGAATTAATAATAAAAAAGTCCTAAAATATATGGTAACAGCAAATTAGATGGTAAGACATATTAGGAAAATTAATAATTAAGAGTCCTAAAATATTTGTTAAGAGAAAAATATATTTTAAAAATTAAGGAGTCCTAAAATATATGGTAAGAGATATTAGAAAAATTAATTATTAAGAAATCCTAAAATATATGGTAAAAGAAAAATGTATGGGGAGAAAAATCAGGAAAATTAATAATTAAGAGTCCTAAAATATATGTTAAGAACAAAATATATTTAAAAAATTAATTAGTGTTATAATATATGGCAAGAGAAAAAAAAATATATGATAAGAGTTGTAAGGTTTTATCCCATCAACATAATTATAAATAGTTCTGAATTACTTCAAATGTGAAGTTTCATATTGACTGCTTGATGCAATAGAAGAGGTAATTTCATTTTCTCTCAATTTTTGATCACTTAAATTTTTTCTTTGTATACCTAAAAAATTATTTTCTTTGTGTAATTAAAAAAAATTCCTAAATTATAAAAGGCAATCACTTCTATAGAAAATGTTACTATTTCATGATTTAGTGGTACATCTATTGTGTTGTTAACCTCTTGGTAGATAACTTTCAGTTTTATTCCATAATCTTTCATGTTATTATTAATTTGTTACAAGTATTTGCGTTATATTATTGTTCTTATATATAATGTAATTCGTTTTCATTTATCTTATGTTTTTTTTTTTGTTGTTATGGCTAAATGTCCATTACAACAATATGAAGAATTCAAAAAATGACTAGTATATATTATGTTTGGAATAATTTGAATCTCTCCATCCTTAATCAAACGTCTCACTATCGAGATTTTGAAAAGAGAACAAAAATTTAACCGCGTCTCTCTAAGATTTCAAAAGTGAATGTGAAACGTTAGCTACTTTGTCTCTTTCTTGTTCACGTTTCTTTTATTTTCTAGGGAAAAGGGTCAAAAATGCCCTTAAACTATGTGAAAGGAACAAAAATGCCCTTCGTTTATAGTTTGGCTCAAAAATGCCCTTAGCGTTAATACTTTGGTTCAAAAATGCCCTTAAACTATGTGAAAGGAACAAAAATGTCATCCCTTTATAGTTTGGCTCAAAAATGCCCTTACCGCCAATACTTTGGTCCAGAAATGCCCCTATAATAACAAAATGGGTCAAAAATGCCCTTTTCCGATAAAATATATATTTTTTCTTTTTAAACACATCTTCGTCCTAATTAAAATATTATTGAAGAACACTATTCTTGTTTTCTTTCTTCTAAAATCACTTTAACAAATAAAAAGGTAGGAAATATTTTTTTTCTTCTTAATCTCATTTTATCAATTAAAATAGAATAACGCCATGTACCCTTTGGACATATAATATATGTCATATATAAGATTATAGTATATCCATCATTAATTTATATTTATATAATGATAAAAAATAAGAAATATTTTCATTTTTTATTTTTTTCTAAATTGAAGTAGGATAAACATTTGCTAATTTTTTTTTAAAAAAAACATTATTAGAAAAGAATGTGTTAAAAAAAATATTTATTTGAAAAATGAGCATTTTTTACCCATTAAATAACAATAAGGGCAATTTTGGACCAAAATATTAACGGTAAGGGCATTTTTGGACCAAACTACAAACGGGTGGCATTTTTGTTCCTTTCATATAGTTTAAGGGCATTTTTGAATCAAAGTATTAACGCTAAGGGCATTTTTGAGCCAAACTATAAACAGATGGCATTTTTGTTCCTTTCACATAGTTTAAGGGCATTTTTGACCCTTTTCCCTATTTTCTATAATAATAAATAAATATGTCATACTCATTTTGATAAATCATTCCTATTTTACAAATTATAGTTGTAAAAATTAATCATTCATAGTGCAGAAAAGATGGGAAGCTCTAGAGTTGAGGAAAATTATGACAGAATGAGTGAATTTAAAGCTTTTGATGATACTAAGGCTGGTGTCAAAGGTCTTGTTGATTCTGGAATAACTAAAGTACCACAAATATTCATTCTACCCCCAAAAAACAGGGCGAAAACATGTGAAACACACTTTGTTTTTCCAGTGATAGATCTTCAAGGCATCGATGAGGATCCGATTAAGCATAAGGAGATTGTGGACAAAGTTCGAGATGCATCAGAGAAATGGGGTTTTTTCCAAGTGGTTAATCATGGAATTCCAATATCTGTCTTGGAAAAAACGTTGCAAGGAACACGATAGTTTTTCGAGCAAGATACTGAGGTTAAGAAACAGTACTACACTCGAGATACTGGGGAAAAGGTGATTTATACTAGCAATCTTGATTTGTATAAACCTTCTGTTCCAGCTGCAAGTTGGAGAGACACAATTTTCTGTTTTGTGGCTCCGAATCCTCCCAGTCCACAAGAATTTCCAACTCCATGCGGGTAAATATTTTCATTTCTTAATCCGAATAAAATTAAACTAATTGTGTCATGTGATTTATTTATGCTTAATGAGAATTTTGGAGTATACTGTTAGGAAGGAGATTCTTAGTAGCTCAGTTGGTTGACTATGTAAAGACAGAGACAGGTCCATGAGAGCCAATTAAGCATGCTCTGTTATTACTCTGTTTTGCTCTGTTATTATAAAAGTATGTCCTGTTTCAATGCAGGGAAGTACTAATGGACTACTCCAAGGATGTGACGAAATTGGGATTCACGTTGCTTGAATTATTGTCTGAAGGTCTCGGTCTCAATCGCAGTTATCTCAAAGATTATATGGATTGTTGTCATCTTAGTTATTCATGCAATTACTATCCACCATGTCCTCAGCCAGAACTTACCATGGGCACCATTCAACATACCGATATTGGTTTTGTAACGGTCCTTGTACAAGATGATATCGGAGGACTCCAAGTTCTTCACCAGAATCAATGGGTTGATGTTCCTCCTACACCTGGTTCTCTAGTGGTGAATATTGGAGATTTTCTGCAGGTTAGTAGTCGATATTATATACAAAATTAATTGCGGAAGCCATTTGAAAATCGTATACATTTGCTTATTTTTTGCAGCTGTTGTCAAATAACAAGTACATAAGTGTTGAGCACAGAGCAATTTCAAACAAAGTTGGATCAAGATTGTCAGTTGCAAGCTTCTTCGGTGAAATTCCATGGCAATCTTCCAAACTTTATGGACCGATTACTGAATTGTTATCAGAAGAAAATCCTCCAAAATATCGCTCAACCACAGTGAAAGACCACACTAGTTACCTCCATAATAGAGGCATAGATGGAACTTCTGCATTGTCGCGATACAAGATCTAATCATAATAATAATAATAATAATAATATATCTCTATTATTACTATGTCCTTTTGTGCTAGCTATTTGTTGTGTTTATTATATACTTTCGAATTTGAAGTGTCGTTTTTGTATTAGTGAGACAATTTTTAACCAAAGGAGACTCCTATGGTAGCTATTCAAAAAAATCGAAATATATGTTGCTTTAGCAACAACCAAAAAATTGTTCCAGTATGTAACTATATCTAACGTTTTTTGTTTTTCTTAATGGGTGTGAAATGAGCTTAAAACGACACTTATGTTGAGACGAAGTAAGTATATTTTACGATGCTCCATAAAGCTTGGAAGATTGTGATAGACTTTCACCAAAGAGATAACTACGATCGAGATAAACAAGACATATTTGTAAAAAAAAAAAACAGAGTAATAACAGAGTATGCTTAATTTGCTGTCATGGACCCGATCTTTTCAATATCATATAAGATCTGTTTGGGAAGCCATCTGGTAATTGGAATTGGTTAATTACGGATAGTAATTACCAGTCTAATAATTACAGTGACCTGTTTGTTTGCCTCAATGTAATTACAAGTGTAATTACGCATGTCTTGTTTGGATGTCATTGTGTAATTACGCATATTGTTGCACAATTGCAATCATAAAATTATATTAAATTTTAAAAATAAAAATTTAATATTTAAAATTTATACTACAGAAATAAGAAACTTTATAAATGATATTAAATAAAATATTTAAGATATATATTATTTTTTGAAAATATATTAATTAATAAACACATGTTCTTAACTAATATTATGAAAAAATACTTGATTTATATTTTTTTTTCAAATTAATATATTTCAATTGAATTGATCATAAAAACTAAAAGTATGAAATTTCTACGAACATTGTGAAACACATGTTTGATAAAAAGATTAATATATAAATGAAATGTCATAAATTATTAAAATGTTTGACAAAAAGATAATTTATCAAGTCTAATTAAAAAATGACTTGCAATGTGAATTCAATAGTACTAAAACAAATGAAACTGAAAATATAACATAAGTTATAAATTCAAAACAAAAAGTTTAACATAATACTCTTATCATAAATTTCAACATCGCATACATAAATATGATTTTTTTAATTTCTTTTTTCAAAAAAGAAAACGTAAGTCTATAACCCTACTTAACAATAAATTCAATTTTAATTTAAAAATTAGAATACTAATAAAATTGTGCTAATGAGAAAATAAGCATGGCATAAAGAAATAGATAATTAATACGAAAAAATTGCATAGAATCACGTAAAGTAAGGTTGAGAATGAGAAGAAAATAAAATATAATAATATAAAATAAAAAATAAACTTTTAGAAATTTTTAGAAAAATAAAAAAAGAACTTAAAATAATAGAAATTAAAAACTTAAAAAACAAAAAAATAGAATTGGAAATAAAAAGAAGAGATTAAAAAGTAATCAATTGGTAATTACATGGAATTACACCATGTAATTACCAGCAATTCACAGCCTCTTCCCGTGAATTGGAGAGTGTAATTACCCCCTGCCAATTGCACCAATTACATGCTGACCAAGTAATTACATGTCCAACCAAACAAGTTAGACAACAAATTACACCAAATCCAATTACCAAAGTGGCTTTCCAAACAGGCCCATAGTAAACCAACTGAGCTACTAAGACTTCTCCGAACAAGTCATTTCTGACTGAAATACTCATATAAGTCCTTCAATGTCATTGCGCGATACTTTGGAGGATTATTTTCTGATAGTAACTCCTCAATTGGTCCATAGAGTTTGGAAGATGGCAATGGCCATGAAGAAGCTTGCTATTGATATTCTTGGACCAATTTTGTTTGACAATTGCTCTATGATCTACGCTTTCGTACTTGCCATTTGATATGAGCTGAAAATACAAAGTTCAAGCAAAAATAATATAAGTTGGTTATGGCATGTTAAACAATTGAGTAATGAATAACATAGACAGTCTAGCCTAATATAAGCAGTGGAAACGAATTTGACTATCTAGTTACATATCATATAATATGGGTACTCCAATATATGCTGAAACATACAAGAGGTAATATCATTTTCTCTCAAAATGACTAGTATAGAAGGAATCTCTCCACCCTTGGGAGAGAAGTTTGTTTGAAACTACAACATCATAACAAAACTTAACCACGACTCTCTTAGATTTCAAAAGTGAACTACTTTATCTCTTTCTTATTCACATTTCTTTTATTCTATAATAAATATGGCATCCTCATTTTGAGAAATCATTCAGACTTCACAATTTTTTGCTGTAAAAATTATTCATTCATAGTGCAGAAAAGATGGGAAGCTCTAGAGTTAAGGAAAATTATGACAGAATGAGTGAATTTAAAGCTTTTGATGATACTAAGGCTGGCGTCAAAGGTCTTGTTGATTCTGGAATCACTAAAGTACCTCAAATATTCATTCTACCGCCAAAAAACAGGGCGAAAACATGTGAAACACACTTTGTTTTTCCAGTGATAGATCTTCAAGGCATCGATGAGGATCCGATTAAGCATAAGGAGACTGTGGACAAAGTTCGAGATGCATCAGAAAAATGGGGTTTTTTCCAAGTGATTAATCATGGAATTCCAAAATCCGTCCTGGACAAAACGTTGCAAGGAACACGACAGTTTTTCGAGCAAGATACTGAGGTTAAGAAACAGTATTACACTCGAGATACTGGGAGAAAAGTGTTTTATACTAGCAATCTTGATTTGCATAAACCTTCTATTCCAGCTGCAAGTTGGAGAGACGCAATTTTCTGTTTCGTGGCACCGAATCCTCCCAGTCCACAAGAATTTCCAACTCCATGCGGGTAAATATTTTCATTTCTTAATCCGAATAAAATTAAACTAATTGTGTCATGTGATTTATTTATGCTTAATGTGAATTTTGGAGTATACTGTTAGGAAGGAGATTCTTAGTAGCTCAGTTGGTTGACTATGTAAAGACAGAGACAGGTCCATGAGAGCCAATTAAGCATGCTCTGTTATTACTATGTTTTGCTCTGTTATTATAAAAGTATGTCTTGTTTCAATGCAGGGAAGTACTAATGGACTACTCCAAGGATGTGACGAAATTGGGATTCACGTTGCTTGAATTATTGTCTGAAGGTTTCGGTCTCAATCGCAATTATCTCAAGATTATATGGATTGTTGTCATCTTAGTTATTCATGCAATTACTATCCACCATATCCTCAGCCAGAACTTACCATGGGCACCATTCAACATACCGATATTGGTTTTGTAACGGTCCTTGTACAAGATGATATCGGAGGACTCCAAGTTCTTCACCAGAATCAATGGGTTGATGTTCCTCCTACACCTGGTTCTCTAGTGGTGAATATTGGAGATTTTCTGCAGGTTAGTAGTCGATATTATATTCAAAATTAATTGCAGAAGCCATTTGAAAATCATATACATTTGCTTATTTTTTGCAGCTGTTGTCAAACGACAAGTACGTAAGTGTTGAGCACAGAGCAATTTCAAACGAAGTTGGATCAAGATTGTCAGTTGCAAGCTTCTTCGGTGAAATTCCATGGCAATCTTCCAAACTTTATGGACCGATTACTGAATTGTTATCATAAGAAAATCCTCCAAAATATCGCTCAACCACAATGAAAGACCACACTAGTTACCTCCATAATAGAGGCATAGATGGAACTTCTGCATTGTCGCGATACAAGATCTAATCATAATAATAATAATGTATCTATTATTACTATGTCCTTTTGTGCTAGCTATTTGTTGTGTTTATTATCTACTTTTGAATTTGAAGTGTCGTTTTTGTATTAGTGAGACAATTTTTAACCAAAGGAAATTCCTATGGTAGCTATTTGAAAATCAAAATATATGTTGCTTTAGCAACAACCAAAAAAATTGTCTCAGTATGTAACTATACCTTACGTTTATTGTTTTTCTTAATGTGTGTGAAATCATAAGCTCAAAGCGACACTTATTTTGAGACGAAGAAAGTATATTTTACAATGCTCTATACTCTCCTTCTCCGGTATGTAACTATGTGTTAATTGGTGTTTTTTGACAATCTACGTTCACCAAAGAGATAACTACGATCGAGACAAACAAGACATATTTGTAAAAAAACCGAGTAACAACAGAGTAGGGGTGGGCATATATATACCGAAAAACTGAACCGAACTATTTCAGTTCTTCGATGTTGGTTCTTTGGTGTTTCGGTTCGGTGTCGGTTATTTTTTTCGGTTCGAAGTTCGGTGTAAGGGTCCCGAAACTACGGTGCACCGAAGAACTGAAGTTTTATTAAATAAATTTAAAAATATTTAAATTATATTTTTTAATAATGCTTATATATTTTGACTCAAAATATTTACCTGGCCCATTTCAATTTTTAACTTTACCTGGCCCATTTCAATTTTTAAATTTTGGAGCCTAAACAAAACAGTGAAGGGCACACTTTATCATTTACAGTTCAAACAACCTAAACAAAACTATTTTGATGTTATTACTTTTTATTGTTAGACTGTTTGTTGTTACTTTGAAGTTTGAAATGTGAAGTGAACAACAATTGTTAATTTATCATATTCCCTCTTTATTTTTATTCACACCGAAAAATCGATTTAAAAACACCGAACTGAACCAATCTAGTTTGGTTTGAAATATGGTGCACACTTTTCTAAAACCGAATACCAAAGAACCGAATCAAAATTTGATTAAACCAAACGCCCACCCCTATAACAGAGTATGCTTAATTTGCTCTCATGGACCGGATCTTTTCAATTTCAGATAGTCAACCAACTGAGCACACTTTCCTTCTCTTTTAAATGTGAAAACATTTGCTCTTGGGAATACTTAGTTCCCATAAATCATTTTAAGGAAAATGAACTCGACTCTACTCTTTCTCAACTCAAGTGCTCAAGTCTTAAAAACAAGTTTAGAAAAAGTTGTAAAAGACTTCTCAAAATAGGGTTCATGCCGAATGATGGACATGAACGACTCAATTCAAGGTTTTCCATAATCATATAAAGAACTCGATACTAGGAACTCAACAACTCAGAACTCAAGAACTTCAATGAGACTACTCATTTCAAGAATGCTCAACTCATAAAGTTCATGCGAAATTATAGGCATGAACAACTCAACTCACGGACTTAATGATACTCCTCATCTCAAGATTTCTCGACTCATATGGTTCATGCGGAATTATGGGCATGAACTACTCAACTTAAAGACTTCATGGATAACATGTAATAGTTCCATGATTAGGAATATAATCTCAAAAGGGTTAGGAACTCAATACTCAAGACTTAGAACTTGAATAAACTACTATTCTCAAAGGTACTCAATTTACGAAGTTCATGCGGAATTTATGGGCATGAACGACTCGACTCGAGGGTCTACATAACAATATGAAACTCATGTATCAGACTCTTCTCATTCTTATACTTACTTCCTCAAAACTTAGCTCAAATCGATAGTTGATCTCAAAGGGTTCACAATTGAACTCAAAGACTTTCTTGAACTCTACTCTTAACTCTCTCTTGAATGTGAATTATGAATTCAAGAGTTATGGTTCATGATATGAAGGGTCTAGGTAATAGTGTAGACTCATGAATACATTCTCCTCACTCTCATACTCACTTACTTGAGTCTTGAAACAAGTTATTAGAAATTGTAGAACACTCCTCAAAACGACTCAAAGGGACTTTCTCAAAATATTCGAAAGAATTCTCAAGACTTGACTCTTAACTCTATCTTGAATTTGAATTATGACTTCAAGGTTATGATTCATGTTATGAACGATTTCTAGGTGTTTAGAAGTAGTTTAGAAGCAAAAGGGAGTAAAGGTACACTTTAAAAGAACTCAAACGGAGGAACCGATTGCAAAATGGAAGGGACAGGTGACCCTGGCGCACTGAGTGGCGCGGGGAGCCAGCCCCTAAACTACAAAACATAATTTGGGGCGCACTGGCTGGCGCGACGCGCCAGGCCCCAACCTAGAAAATCCGACAAATTTCTTTGCTAATTTTCCCACCCTAACTCGCCTAGAATCGAACGATTTCTTCCCCAATCACTTGGATTCGATTACTTAGAATAAGTACACTCTAATCTACTTAATACAACCCTCAAAACACTCACTTTCATCTCAAGAAATCATCAAAACCCCAGCACAATAAGATTTAGGATGAACTTCAAGAACACTTCTCAAGAACTCTAATCTTTCAACTTCAAGAATGAAATTTCGCTGAAAATAACATGATTGGAGTGTCGGTGAACAAACCAAACACTATGAAAGGTTACATACCTCTTATGGATTAAACCCATGGTGAAAATCCATAACAAAACTCAAGAACCTCAACGAACGCCTTGATCCTTTCCTCTTTTCTCTTTTTTTCTCTTCTTGAACTCTCAACTAAAACCCTAGACGTATATTAGGATTATAAAATTGAACCTAATAGTATTAGAACCTTAAAACCTTACTAAAAACAAATTAAATCTGATTTGGTAAAGAAAAGACCAAAATACCCCTTACTATTTTCGGGTAACTTTCTTTAACTGGACAGCCTGACTTCAAAAGGGCATATCTCACTCATCCGACCTTGAAACTTAACAAACTCGGTGACGTTGGAAAGATAATTCAAAGACCTTTCATTTTACATCTTATGGAACGCCTAAATCATCATGTACTGAGAGTTATGGTCATTTGAAGTTAACCTAAAACATAGAAGAGCTTAGGAATGACTTCAATGAATTCTCTCTAGATCTTCTTGGAACTCAAGGTGATAAATCTAGTGACCTTAACACTTAGGAAAAATTTAAATTCCTTAGTAAAAACTTACTCACTACAAATGATGATTCGAGTCTTAGCTCAAAAAATTTCCAGGGTGTTACACATACCCTTCCTAAGGATAACTTGCACTAGTATCATGGTATACTTGCATAGTAGCATGACTTGGTTAGGCCAAATCATTTAATGGTAGTTAGGATGGAGCAATAGTGCTCTT
The DNA here is from genome assembly GCF_019186545.1 of Solanum stenotomum. Lineage (NCBI taxonomy): Eukaryota > Viridiplantae > Streptophyta > Magnoliopsida > Solanales > Solanaceae > Solanum > Solanum stenotomum. Next base: position 57,803,831 of record NC_064288.1, read on the forward strand.
CCTTGAATAGTTTGGACTTGCCTGATACTATGTTTTCCATGGTAGCTTGGTCTAGCCTAATAGGGTGTTATTCCTTGGTTGCCTAGAAATGATGAATAGTAATCATTTATGTATGATGGCCTAAAGTGGTACTTAGTATGGGTGGTATTATGGGGTCTTATCCATGCATTGCACAAGTATGACTTGAAGTTATTTATGGAGTGTTTCTCTTATAAGTTGTATGCTTAGCTTGGATTAGTAAAGTAGTACTCTTCCATGGATAATGATTTAGCTTGGATTGGTAAGATAATATGACTTCCATGAATAGTAGAAATACCTAAGGATTGACTAGTCATCAATCAAAGTAGCATAGTTATGATGAAACAATGTTACTTCAAGGAAGTATCGTAAGTATGTTTTAAGATGAGATTTACTTGTTGTGATGATAGATTAGCTTGGATTGTTGCTATAGTTGCCTTCCTTGATATGTTTGACTAAAAGTGAAGGTTCTCTTGTCTATGAGAATTAAGCTAAGGATGAGATCCAAAGATGGTAAGTAAGATTATGATGGCCTAAAAGTGATACTTAGTATGGGTGAGATTATAGGGTCTTATCCATGCATTGCACAAGTATGACTTGAGGTTACTTGAGAAATAGTTCTCTTATGTTATGAAGATCTAAGTAATGGCAAAGCTTATGAATATAATGTATCTCTTATATTTATAGATTATGCCTTATGTTGACTAATGCTTATATTATGTCTATATTGGAGATTATGTTTATGATCATGTTGTTATGCTCTTATGATGTTATGCTAGCTATCATATTTAGTACAATTTGTACTAACCATACTCTTGCCTACATTCTTATCAAATGTAGGGTCTGGTGATTTTGAGTTCCATCCATGTGGCTAGGTTTCTAGTAGAACAAGGAGTTGAAGACTTGGTGAGTCCTCATAGCATCGAGTATGTGATCACATTTCCTTTATGTCTTTCTTTTATGTTTTAGAATTTTGTATGGGTTGCGTCCCAAATCTATTTAAGTTGTTTTAGATGGTTTGAGATAAAGTGTTATAGACTTCCACTTTCTTTTATAAAAGACTTCAATTGTATGGGAAAATGTTTTTAATTTTCACATTTTTCTATTATATTATGTTATGATATGCTACGTGGCTTACATTGACTCCTTCGGGGTTCTATGTGCCATATTACATCTAGGGTGTACCCCTTGGCCGTGACAAACTTGGTAATCACAACACGAGGTTTAGAATGGTTTTAAGATGTCTCAAACTATGTCTAGTAGAGTCTTGTTCATAAGTGTTAAGCGCGCCACATTTATGAATGGGAAGCTATTATATGATTAGGAAATCTTACTTATTTACTCTCTAACCCGTGCCATAAAGTTTAACTCTATTAGGTCTTTCTCCTAACCCATGCCTTATGGTTTTCAAGATATGACTACTACAAGGGCTAATGCTAGGAGGAACGAGGAAGGCAATGATGAGCAAGAAGTTTATATCCAAGCTCCTCCTCAAGCTCCAATTGATCATTCGGCTATGTCGAATGCGGAGATTAGGTCGGCCTTTCAAATGTTGGCTCAAGCCATGACGGCACAGGTGAATAGGAAGGTGGTAGCTTCGGTGAACCCAATAGTGGGAATGGTTGCTTCAAGAGTGAGGGATTTTATAAGGATGAACCCTCTGAAGTTTTATGGCTCCAAAGTGGAATAGGATCCTAAAGGGTTTATATATTAGGTTTATAGGGTATTTGCTATCATGTGGGTGACTTCGGTAGAAAAAGCGGAGCTAGCCGCTTACCAATTGAAGGATGTTGCTCAAATATGGTATGAACAATGGAAAGATGGGAGACCGGTAGAAGCGGGTCCAATAGAGTGGGAAGTGTTCAAACTAGCATTTCTTGATAGGTTCTTTCCTCGAGAGTTGAGGGAAGCTAAGGTGGAAGAGTTAATTAACCTTAGTCAAGGTAGCATGAGTATTAAAGAGTATGCCCTAAAGTTCACTCAATTGTCCAAGTATGCTCCAACTATGGTGACAGATTTGAGGGATAGGATGAGTAGGTTTTTTATGGGCGTGTTATGTATGGTAGCAAAAGAATTTCGTACGGCAATGCTCCATCATGATGTGGATATCTCACGTCTTATGGTGTACGCCCAACAAATTGAGAAGTCAAAACTCAAGAAAAAGAATAGGGAGGTGAAAAGAGTTAGGACCGGTAATGAGAACTTCTCCAATGCTAGATCCGATGGACAAGGAATACATAAGTTTAAACAAAGGTATTCCGGTCAAGATTCTCCTAATACCCATAGGTTTAACCAAGAGAAGGGTGGTGGGTTTCCATTACCTAAGCCTACTTGCACCAAGTGTGGAAGGAATCACCATGGTAGGTGTCTAGCCGGCATGGATGGTTGTTATGGTTGTGGAAAAAGTGGGCACAAAATGAGAGATTGCCAGGTGCTTAAGGCTAAGGGAAGAGAGGATAAAAAAGTTGCTTCTAGTGGTTCGAATGGGAATGCTCCAAAGAAGAATAGGTTTTATGCTCTCCAAGCTAGAGGTGAACAAAAGTGTCCTCCGAATGTTGATACCGGTATGTGCCTTATGCTTTACTAGATTCCGATATTGTTTAATCTTTTGTGACTTTATATGTTAGACTTTGATGTTGTCTTGAGTATGAGTGGGCTACATTATTGTTATATGTTGTTGATAGTAGAACCCTACTTGGCCATTTTGAGCTTTGGATATGTTGGTGAAGACTTGAGGAATAGGGTGTTTAGATAATGCCTAGATATGATAATTGAGTAGATTCCTATGAAAGGTAGTTGTATAGTTCACCATGGTTTGGAGTCATATTGGGTGATGAATGTGAAAGCTTAGTGATAACTTAATCCGACCTTAGTTGAATTGAAATAAATGATGCTTAGAAAGTCCGTTTAGGCTTGCTCTCAAGGGAGAGATGATGTGCTTAGTTAGGTGTTTCTATGATCATCTTATGTGATGCATGTTCATAAAAACTAGTGTTTTGAAAGAAAATGAGTTTACATGATTTATTTTCTCATGTTGTAGTGCATTGAGTATAAGTTGCCTATAGACTTCATGAGGTGAGTTGATGAGCATGCCTTAGTTCGGAGTTGAGAGATTCCTCCAAGAATAGATGCTTTTGAAATTGCATATGAGCTCCATGAGAGTGTGTTGAGCACATTTTAATTCGGAGATGGTAGTTCCTCCTTGAACATGAGTAGATGTTGAATTTCATGCATTTTTGGGTTGTTAGATGTAGTTCTTTCTTCCTTGTATTGCACTGAGTATGTTTAGCTTGGAGTTGATGTTTTCCTCATTGGTTGTGTGCATTTAGATGTGTTGCATGCATGATGGGTTGCTAGTCTAGAGTCATGACCTTAAGAAGTGCCTAGAACGTCATTCGAGGACGAATGTTCCCAAGGGGGAGATATTGTAACACCCCGGAAACTAGTAGGCTATACAAAAGCTTAACGTGACGATTAGAGTCGTGAATAACTCCCTATACTTAAAATGAAGGGTATCGAGTTAGAACGTCAAAGTACAACCCCTCAAGGACCAACCAAGGGCCCTTGAGAAGGACCTTAGTAAAACTGCCCAAAACAGTAACCTACGTGGGGACCTACGCCCCGTTGGTCCACCCACACCCCATGGGCAAGGGTTCGTGGGCCAAGGGCTCAAAAACCAAGCTCCAGTAAACCCACCCACGGTTCACCAGCACGCCACGTGGGTCCATCCAATGACCGTGATCGTGGGGTAGTGTGTGGTCACCTATAGGCAGTTTCAAGGGATTAGTTAGGGGCACTTTGGGGTTTTCAAGTTTTAAGTAGGATTAAGTGGTGCGTTTTAACCTTACTTAGACCAACTCTATAAGACAATATGGTCTTGAGAAAACTATCTCTAGATTACATCATCCAATACAATTTGTATATTAAATTCTCTTATTTCAATCTTTATTAATATCTAAATACTTACGGTGTCCAAATTCAATCCAATTCATCATTATCATTCTCTTATAAATCAACATAATAGCTTCAACAACTTTTTAATCCCTTCATCAGTAGCTGTCTCCCCTTTCAATTTTATCTTCTCACTCAATTGCATTGCCTTCAAATTTACTTGTTTCCTAGTCTTCTCCTCTACGACCTTCCTTATTCCTTTTGCCACCTCTTCTTTCATTATTTTCCCATTTTCACCTCTCAAAATCTCCACCCCTATTCCAAGTTCCTCCACTAATCTTGAATTCAATGGTTGATCATGATTAATAGGCATGGCTATTATTGGTATGCCAAAACTCATGCTTTCTAAAATCGAGTTCCATCCTGAGTTATAAAACCTCCAATGCTTGAATGGTTCAAAATTAGACTTTGTGGTGCCCATCGTTCAATAACCATCCCTTTTCCCTTTGTACTTTCAAGAAAACCTTGTGGAACCCTTTCTTCCATTGTTGTGTTCACCCCTTTTGGAAATTTGATAGTCCAAATAAAATTAACTTTGCTTAGCTCAAGCCCTTTGGCTATTGCTTCGATTTCTTGCTTTGACAAGAAGCTTTCACTTCCAAATGATACATAAACACATGATAATTTATCCTTCTTATCTAGCCATGATTGAATTGTCCCCCAATCCTCCTCCTCACCTATGGTCGCCTCGCAAATTAATGGTCCAATTGGTATCAACTCCTTCTTTCCTATGGTAGAAACATAATCTATATACTTTCCCTCAATCTCCCTACAAGTGTTCAACAAAATAATGTTATGAGATTGTTCAAAAGATTTAAGGATCATGTATGCAAAAGCTTTCTCATCACGTGGTTTTATCGGTTGTATGACTAATTTCTTGATCTCATAGTCATGAAGGTATATGGAAGAAAAAGGAAATGATGTAAGGTTTGAAGTCCCATGAAGAAATTGGTGGTAAAGGTAGGCAAGACCTGAAGTTGAAGAAACATAAAACATAATAGCATGAATATTACATGATGAAGCCATAGTTGCTACCCATGGTTGGAACCCATCATATATAATCAGGTTAGGTTTTAGGGTTTCAATTATGCTTGGAAATTTGGAAGAAGCCATTTGGAAGGCTTGAATAAGAGTGGAGTTAAGATGGGGAGGGAGGTCTTTAGTTGTATGGTAGTGAGGAGGTAATTCATGCAAATAAGGCAAGTGAAATTCAACAAGTTGTATGGAGAGATTATAATTAGTTGAGTTTTTATCTAGGGTTTCCTTGATAGATTTGAGAATAATTGATGTACAAAGAAAATATATGTGAAAATTCATTTTTGATAATTTCTTGGCTAGTGCCAAAAAGGGATTTACATGGCCAAAACCTAACCATGGAAATATTAGGATACTAGGACTATTTTCCTTAATTCTCTCCATGGATAGAATAATTATGGAAAAATTTATAAAGCATATATCATAGTTTTATAGGTTAGAAAAAGTTTAGCTATATGGAAAATATTTTTAAAAAATTCTATTAATTATACTAGTTATAGTAGGCATGACAAGTGTACTCTTCAAATAAAGTTCAAATTTTCTGTATGTATTGTAGTTGCGTGACGGCTAATGATTTACTATTATATAGAACATAATCATATATATATATATATATATATAAAGGCGGATCTAGGATTTGGAGGTTGTGGGTGCCATAACGTTCAAGTAAGATAAAAGGATCGGTTGCTTTAATTTTAGGTTACAATTCAGGTTATTGATTTTATTTTATTTTATAAACAAATCGATCAAATATGCATGTTAGTAATATTTTCTTTTAGATATTCTGAGATAAGAGATAACTAAACAATTCAATTTTTATTTCCTTATTGGAATTAGATGTCTTATTCACTGTAACTTTGAGAAAAAAAAGATTTTTCACATTAAAATTTGAGCTTGTATAAACCATCTAATAATATTAACATAATATATTCATATTCCATTGACTTTATGTATTGTTGGAGATATATAGTAAGGAAAGAATAAAAATTGTAGTTTCAGCCTAGTCATCTTACTTAGCAAGAACGTCGGTGAAGATCGATAGAATCTTTAAATTAAAAAAAAACTCTAATAATAATATTCATCATTTTTAAAACTTATATTTTTTAAAAACTACTATTTAAATATATTCTTAATAATATTTATTTTACGTTCATAATTCAGTACTCATTAATTGATAAAAAATAAACATGTAACACACATATCAAGAGATTAATAATTAGTGCAAGAGAAAGTAAAAAAAACTAAAAATTAATTATGAAAAGAAGTCAATTTGAATTAATAAAGAATAGAAAATAAATAAGAATGAATGGAGAAAAAAAATTATGCCCTTTACACACTAATGAAAAAGACAAAAAAGAAAAGAAAAGAAAAGAAAAAAAGGAGCAAGCAAAAAATTAGGTGTTGGCAGCGAGATTCGAACCGGCATTGGCTGTGTGCAAGGGCGAATTTAAGTGTAAAAAATGGGTCACCGGAACCCGTGGTCATCCGACAAAACTCGATATATAATTTGTATAATTCTTAAAATATAGTAAATATTCAAATAATGGAACACATGATAAGAAATTAGTGGATGGTTCACTGGTTCGAGTGTTGGTTTTTGATTGTGAGGTTGAGGGTTCGATTTCTAGAGAAGACTTCTTTTTAAAAATTAATTAAAAAGCATCATTGTTTGTTATTTTTTTGAAAAATTTTCATCTTCCTTCTGTAAAGTGTACTTTTTAAATTTCTTAAGATGCAAAATTGCATATATATATATATATATATATATATATATAAATAAATGATTTCTTTTAATAATTCTTTTTCAATCAATAATTCATATAACAAATGCATTGATTTTTTCTTGTAACATAGTACTCGAGATATATCAAACTTCTAATAATTTTTTCCTTGAATATTTTTTTTTCGCAAATCGTGTTTAATAGTTATCTTATGAAAAACCTAAAATCTATTATTGCTAAAATAAATGAGGCCCTCAAATTTGAGAGCCTAAAATGGTTGTCTTTTTCATAAAGGAGTAGCCGGTCCTAAAAATGGTGCACCCGTCTTTTTAAAATTCTGAATTCGCCTCTGGCTGTGTGGCACACCATCTCCTTCGCCAATTGAGTTGTTCCGCATTTCAGTTACTAGGTGGCAAACGTAATATATATTGAATTATTAGACATATATACATATATATACAACGTTTTTTCCAAGATCACTGGGTGCCATTGCACCCCCACCTATCCACGTAGATCCGCCACTATATATATATATATATATATATAAAAAGGACTAACACTGCAGTACTTAATTGTACAATATGTTATGTGAGTTGTACTATTTATATTTTAACCACATTTACCTTTATTTTACCTTATCAATATTTAGGAATGTGTTAGAAGAACCATATTTATAGAAAAGGGATTTAACTATCATCTTTATTTCCCCCAAATTATTTCTTGAATGAGCGTCAATTGTCACATGTCTAATATTGATATCAATGACTTAGGTTCAACTAATTGAGGGCTATAACAATAATTTATGTAGAGTGGAAAATAGGTAATTAATTGAGGGCTATAACAATAATCCATGGTGGCTATTTTCCAAAGAAATTTGGCTACAATTGCAATTCAAAATTAGGCAAAAACAAAAGAGCAAACAAACTAACAATTCAAGTCACCCAAAACCAGCTAATTCATGCGTGCTACAGAGGCAAGCATATGGATTGTGCTTCTTCACATTGTTTGGTTTGAAGCATTAAAAATAGTATGTATTGCATTAAAAACAATTATTTACAAAGATACCCTTCACTTTTATGGTGGAGAAGATGTAAAAGAAAGTTTTGAGGTGCAATTGAGTCTTTTATCATGTTAATGCATGCATTAAAACCATTGCATTGCTAATACTTAGAAATCCACGATATTAGCAATGCACACCTTAATACATAATAGAGTGTATAACTAATGCAAGCATTAGTTATACATAGGTTGAAAAATAGAAACAAACAAGGTACTAGTAATACACAAGGCTAATACATGCATTATTTTTCCTAATAACTCTAGGGGTGGCAATTTCAACCCATATTAATGAAATGAGTCTATTTTATCCATATTTAATGACTTGGATCGCTCATATTTTAATTGGATATATATGGGCTTCAAGCTATTTTAAGAGCTCCTACAAATATGGTCAAAATGGGTAAAATGTGGGTATCCATATAGACCCATAATTGATCACTCACTTCTCCTTCCACTCGAAATTCTAAATTGTGCTAAAAAATAAAAATTCTAATATTAATTTTTAATTTTCAAAAATATTAATTTATTATTCAAAAAAATTAGAGGGTGGGAGGGGCTGAGAGTGGGAAGGGGGGCAGAGGTGAATTATTTTTTTTTTTTGAAAACAAAAAAAAAATAGGGGTCGGT
>NC_064288.1:57812592-57865980 GCF_019186545.1 Solanum stenotomum
GGGGGTGGAAGTGGTAGGGTGGGATGGCAGGGGTTGAGGTATTAATAACTTAGCTTTGATTTAATATTTTTTGGCTTTAAGAGATTAAAGTGGGTTACAATCATTTTACCCAAATTCATATTTATCCATAATTTATATTTACCCAAAATTTATATGGTGGATTGTGATTCAATCCATTTTAATTCAATCTATCCAAATTTGATCCAAACCACCCATTTGCCACCCCTAATACACTCTACCAAACGACCCCTGAGTGTATTAAAATGTGTGATAAATGTATTATTCATCAATAAATCTTGTAGTATATGTGTTTTATAAATTGTTGTCACGACCCAACCCACCGGGCCATGCGGGCACCTACTCTAACACCTAAGTAGGAGAACCCTCGATTTCCAAAACAGTTTTTAAGACATGCGGAAGATTTTAAGAAAGCTGAAGAACAATAATATTCATAAGATTTTCATAAAATAAGGGTTTTGACAACAATTTGAGTTAAGACTTGTAAAGTAATTAACACTCCAGGGATCTAGTCTAAACAGGTACAAGAGCTATAAGAGTACAAGGTATAACAAATCATAGATGACGCAACTCCCACCATGCAGAAGGAAAAGTAGAAGTTGTTGGAGATTGCCTTCGTCTTCACCTACGAAACATCACTGATCGTGCAACCAGACTATGCCAAAAAGGGATATCAAGAATAGTATCAGTACAACCACATGTACCGGTAGGCCTCATCGGTCAACCCAATACCCACCACATAATATAAGAAATCGACTAGCAAGAACATGCAATAAGACTGTTCGCTCCTCCATCTTTATATTTTCCTACCCTTACCATTCCAAATATTAATATCATACTAGCATACTTGACTCTAACCCTTTACTCACTTCATTCTCACTCATAGCTTAACCGCCTATCTCTTATGAGAGTTTATGGATATGACCACTACCAACCGATCAACACTCACGATATGCCCTTAGTTCATTCCCAACACCACTCAAATTGTAACCCTATAGTACTTCTATCAAGACTTGTTAACCGTTTCAATGCTACCTCCTTCCGGGGGGAAAACCCAACTATTAACACTACAATGACACCACCCCCATCCTCAATGACAATACACATGACCATTTCTAAACCAACAACAACACCCAGGGGCGGAGCCACCTTGTCCCAGGATGTCCAATTGGACAGCCTTCATCGAAAAATTATACGATATATACACGTAAAGTTTTGACTTATATTGGCATATATGGTATTTTGGACACCCAGAAATAACAAAGTAACCCACAGTGGCGATGGCAAGAGCTGTCACAAGCCTACTCGCTGCCCCAATTCGATTCCCTGCATAAGTGTTTTCGTTATTCTATAATTATTTTGCCTTCTTGAAGTTTGTAAGTAAATCAACATGCGTAAGTTTAACATAAATGTTCAGTAGCTTGGTGGTAAATAGTGTCATGCTTGTCTTAAGTGACCCGAGTTCAAATTTCACCTCCAATAAGGATTTTTTTAAAATTAAAATTGAATTATTTCCTTAAATTTTAATGCATTTTCCTTGTGGAATAAGATTTCCTTATATTTTAATACTTTTTTCTTAAATTTTAATACATTTTTCTTTTGGAATAAGGTTTTCATTGAAAAAAAAATCCTTAAATTTTAATACCTTTTCCTTGTGGAATAAGATTTCCTTATATTTTAATACCTTTTTCTTTGTGGAATAAGATTTTCTTAAATTTTAATACATTTTTCTTTTGAAATAATGTTTTCTTTCTCTACAAATAGGAGACCCATTTACCCAAATTATATCATAATATTATTAAAAATAGAATCTCTATAAATCATCATTTTTTTAAAAAAATACTATTCAAAGTTTGGACCCCCTTCATAAGATTCCTGGCTACGCCATTGACAACATCGATAGCCTTGGTCCTCACTTATTATATCACAATTTGATTAGGGGCTCTACCATTCACAGTTCATTTATTAAGAGATATACCCAATTACCTTACAACACCGCGAACTTACACATAAGAACATAATTAACAGTCAAGTTATCTTTTCAGGAAACATGCCCAATTCCACATTATCTGTTGACACCGAATTTTAACCCTTCCCAATAGAAATTAATTTTCGAGCTTCTTAGATCCCAAACAATTTGGAATAATTAGTTTATAAATTTCAAATATATTTCAAGATCTTAAAGTGATTTAGTCACCTTAATAATATTTTAGATAAGAAATAGTTTTTATGTAATTGATTATGTAATTAATAACTTTTGAATATTTAAAAATCATTCAAAAAAAAGATTTTACACTTTTTAAGTTAAATATTTTATTAATTTAATTTAGTTTAAATTATGTTTTATATTTTGAATTAATTCATTTTATAATTAAATTAATTATTTTATTTTGGTTAAAATTTAGAAGCTCGTTAATTAATTACTATTAATTTATCTCATTTGATTGCTAGCAGAATTCACCGATTAATTTCAATTCGACTAAGTTTTTAACCTCAATTGGTCATAATTTTAATTCTTTGTAATTGCAATTATAACCATTTCTTATCTTAGCCTCCAATTCTTTAAAACCCAAAAATTGAGCCATTTATTCATACCAAAATACAACTTAGTCGCCCCCTTTTTTTCAATCAAGTTCCCAGGCCCAATTCTTTTCTCCAAATCTCAGCACAACAGCAAAATATACCAGACCCGACCCGACCCTTTTCCTTCTCAAAAGAAACCGAGGTGCTCAACGTCAAACAGCAGCTCCAAACATTCACAGAAACGACAACAATAACGGATACCCAATTTACGGCGTGAACACGACGTCTTCAACAATTCCAAGCGGCATCAATTCAACTTCACGATTCCGTCAAAATACACGGAAATCAAGCAGCGGCGGAAATCACGGCAAAAAAGCAGATCGCTTTGTCGTCTTCTCCAATTACCTCGACAAAAAGGTTTATTTCGAAGTGTAAGCTTTATTTTCTTTCTCCGGGTTGCATATGCCCTGTTTCCAGCTTTTCTCTGCAAGTTTGCCTTGTATTGTTCATCTTTTTGTCTCTTAACATGTTGTATTTTATAATTTCGTATGCCATGTCGTTGCTTGGGGGTTAGTTTGTCGATCATTGCCTTCGTGTGCTTTATTTCTTCCGGCCGGAAACCTGTTTAAATGGGTAATAATTTACCTTTGGGGCTGTAATTTTGGCCATTATAAGTATTTGTTTAAGATCAAAGGATCCCGTGACCAATTAGCTGATTTTCTTTTTTGGAAGATTAAACTTAGTAATAGCTCTGGTTTTGTTTCCCATACTCATAGTAGCTTTATTTGGCTGCATCTCTTGTTTGAATGTTTTCTTCGAAAACTTAGTGTTATTTGCTATTTACATGTGCTAACTTTGTCCATTTTTCTCTATTATAATAATATCCGAATGAGTCTAATGGACTCCCATTTCTTGCATATTCCTCTTTAAAAGCCGTGAAGGAGAACTATTAATGAACTATTAGCACTATTGGTTAGACATTAGGACAGGTACAGAGGGCAAGAAATTGGGCCAAAAGCCCAAAGAATGAAATTTAGTTATTAGGATAGGTACTAAATATTTGGCCAAAAGCCCAAAACGAAATTAAGCCCAAGTACTGGTCTAGGCGGAGAGAAAATCAGACTTGGGCCCAAATCTCTTTCCTTTTACTGTCGTATTCCTTAGTTGTTTACTTGTTATTATTTGCAACTAATCTTAAAGTTTTCAAAATTCAATTCCCCAAAAGAATAACCGTTTTGTGTTAACTACTCCCTCTGTCCCAATTTATGTGACAGATTTCGCTTTTCGAGAGTCAAACAATTTAAGTTTGATCAAGAATTTGCTCATGGAATCTTCAATTTTTTAAAAATGAAATTTATATATTTGTAAACTACATAAAAAGTATTGTAAGTCTCAATAATTGATAATTCAAAATAATTAAAAGATATATGAAAAAAATACGGTCAAAGATAGACTTGTTTGAAGCTCGAAATTCGAAATGTGTCACATAAATTGGGACAGAGGGAGTATTTAAAATTAAACAAATATCTAATTTTGCTTGACTTTTAAATAATTACTTAGTAAGTATCCTTGTAATATTTTCCCTTTCCCCTATAAAATGATTTTAAGTTTTAAACGGTTTATTTCCGCAACTTAATCAAGCATGCTTATCTTTTTACCCAAATAGTTAATTATCGAATAACTGCGTGTTCGCGGGCATTTCGAGTGCTTTCAAATCCTTTTCGAAATGTCAATGTGAACTCCGAACCCCCTTTAAATATTTTCATTAGATTTATTGTTTTAATCTTTTGAAAAAATTGTTTTCTTAATTTTTACTTAAAAAATTAAGTGGTGACTCTAAAATCTCGTTTTTTTAAAAAATAAATAAATAAAACATTATCAATATTACACATATTTGACAAGTCAATGGTCCTCTCATGGAACCCAAGCCCAAACTGTTAGTGTGACATATCGTGACACCCGATCCAATATGTATGTCGATACGTGACATTCGATCCAATATGTATGTCGATACGTGACATCCGATCCCAGTTAATTAATGTGTTGGAACGTAACACCCGATCCATTCAACAAGCCACAATCACAATGCACATTCTCAAAATCATACAATCAAGTGTTGGTTTATGGCATACAATCACCCATTCATACTAATTCGCATTTAATGTGATCAACAGTGCAACATTCGCATACATATATGCATCACAATGAATCAAACACTAACATACATCACATAAACATGACATCAAGCATTCACCTACCCTAGTTCATGGGGTAGTACTTCCTCCTACGGTATACGTCTGATACAACCCTAGGAATATCTGTTTAATCATCTCCTTTCAGTGCACAAAAGCCTACGCATGAATTCTACCGTCCATTACGTACCAATATACTATGCAGTGAGTTATGAATTTATACTACTCAATTAATAAAATACAGCGTACCTGGGTACCAAGCAGTTGCACGGGATTATAGCTCCATACGCTAGAAATCTCTTTCTCCTTCCTTCCCAAGCCTAGAGCAGCCTTAAGAGGGTTTCTGGGGTAATCCTCCCCTCTTTTAGGTGTTTTTGGAAAAATGAGAAAATCAGACTTCGCGTTATTTACATTCTGTCTCGCCCATCCTGCTATGGCGGCAACTTATCTCGCTAGAGCATCGTTGCCCTAGCGGCATCAGGCCCGCTCTGGCGGGCTGGGAGACCAAAATTTCCTCTACATTTTTCATTTCCTAATTAACGACGGTTCGGGTCGTTACAATTGTTCTCTATAATATGTTTAAATTTGTATTATAAATGTATTAAAAGTGATCAAGTGAAAAGAAAATATTATTGCTATAAATGGTAAATATTTTCTTAATATAGTATATTTATGTAAGTTCCCCATTTAAAAATGTGTTAATTTATTCGGTTGAAATTTGTAATGATCCCTGATTCTCTGTTATGCCATCCTCTCCAGGTGGATGACTTTCTAACAAATAACACACAATGCTTACGTCGGGGACCAAATACCAATGGAGAAAACAATTTGAAATACAAATAATGGAGAAAACAAATTGAAAAAAGTAGAGTGGTATTTAACTGTTCCATCAGAGTCACTTCCTTTTTATAGGTTTAGACGAAAACTTTACTCCTGAATCCTATTTTATTTTACTTTTTCTGAACGGTACAAGTGTACCGCTGAAGAAGCACCAACATCCATATGAAAAAAAAAATCTACTTGAAAAAATGAAAGCTAGATTATTGTTCACAGTTGCAAGATTAAGAAAAACTTAACTAAAAATTGTGTGACATTACAATTTCGTCTGATGGTAGAGATTTTTTTTTGGTTAATTTACAAAATTACAATTGTTGATGATTCTTTCCCATGTAGTGATTTTTTTATGAAATCAATGTGTTATATCAATTGTTAAAACATTTAGGTGTAGTTACTTTGGTTGTCAGACGAACCTAACTATGCACCAACTATATCTTTTTGATGGTACTATGCATTATTAACTTGATGCTAATACAATCTGTAATGACGAAAAATTTAAGGTAATATATATCTTTTGGTCCATTTTTTTTTAATAATAAATGTTGCATATTTGATTACATTACAAATCAAAATTGTTGAGCTTAGACCCCGTGCATCGCACGAGCATTGCTTTCTAGTAATAGCTAATAAGAGGTTGTTAGTGATAATTAATTCAAACCATAGCTATATTAATTAATTAACTAATATATGTTACTTATCCGTATAATTTTCCCTATTTTTTAGATTTAAATTAATTGAAAATTAGTGAAGTGATAATGTGACATATTCCTATAATCTGATAGAAGTAGTAAATGTCGCATGGTAATAATGTGACATATTCCTATAATCTGATAGTAGTAAATGTCACATGGTGATAAAGTGACACGTCCCTATAAAAGAAATAGGCCAATTTGGTAATAACAATATTGTTCACGTAATTAAGCTTTGTGGAAGTGAGAGAGTCCAATTTGATAAGAAAAGTGTCAGAAAACGTAATATTTTAAAAGTCTAAATCGTTTAAACATAAAGGCAAATTTATTTATTTTTTAATCCAAGAAATATTAATGGTAAAAATGTATTTGACCCCAGTTATTAATGGAGGACAAATTCATTTCACTTAGTTCTAAAATAAATTTAACCAATAACCGAAGAACTAATAAACTCTGAAGGGGAATTATTAAGGATAAATGTATATTGACAATGAAGAAATAATGGGCTCGATCGCAATCATCATGTGGCAAGTATATACACAGTATTTTATGGGATCTACAATTTCGTAACTAACTTTTTGCGTAAGTGAAACGGATTGTCTAACGTATTTTAATAAAACAATTAATTAAGAACACACTATTTTTACGTGAAAACAGTCAACTCAAAAAGGTGTAAAAATCATTATATGTACCTCTACAAGATTTACTCTCAAATTCACTAAATCCAATGAGCCTTGCAACAAAAGGTTATAAACCTATGTAATCTAAGAAATTATAAACTCTAATTTCTCATTAGCACACAAACATTCCAGGGTATGTGTTTCCAAGCCTTTGGGTTGCCCCCAACTTGAAGACTATAATTCTACTTCAATTTATAACTTATTGAACTAAGAAAACGTCAATACTCAACACAAAGAAAAAAACACCTAGAACATAAACTATATGTAATATATAGGATCCGGTTCTTCAAAGTGTTCTATCAATATTCAATAGCACAGTAAAACAAATATGCCAATTGCTTTTTTGCTCTTTAAGTGGGTGAGTATTATGAATGAGTTCTCGTCTATTTAAACATATCTATTTTAGAAAGTTTTTATTCACCCTAAACTCCTCTTTCATTCGATATTTCTTGACTTTGACTTCTACTTATGTTGGTTTGTTAGCATTTTAATATTAATATTTTATTATATTAATTTGCACCTCTGTCCGTTTGGCAGAATCTATACTTACTATGTGAGGTGAGCATGTAGCATGCATTTTAGGAGTTACAATCCTCGCTCCTAATGTGACATTTCATCTACTGTCAGTTAGGCTTTATTGCCATTCTTCATTAGTGATTAATGTTGTAGAAAACGTTGGGAAGTTATGGTCTTTGTGTAGCATCTTCCTTTTGTCCGTTGAGTCTTTGCACGTTGGTGGCCTTTAGTTGCCCACTTTACTTCACTCTTTATTCCCCATTATTCTTTGTAACATATGTAACTCCTAAGACCATTATATACACTATTTACTACACCATTATCTTCCTATTCATGGCTAGGAAGACTTCTTCTAGTATAAATAGTGGTGGTCTTCATTTGGTTTGGGATATACAATACAACAAGAAAATATAGAGTGTATAAGGTTTGTCAAAAAAGAGAGTTCTTATTAGTTAAAGGGAGGTGTTCTTTTTTGTGGAGCTTTGGACTCAACTCTTGTCCAGATTTGTTGAGTTATACTTTGTGAAGGCTGAAGAGGACTACTGCTGGACCGGTGAAAACATTTGCTGCAGTGGGCTTGAATCTCCTTAAAGAGAGCGAAATATCCGCGCCTCAGCCTGAAGAGATTTATTTCTTCATTTTTTATTTTCAATTGTAATCTTGTATTTTTGTTATCTTGTAAGTTTTCACTAACAACTTACAATTGGACTCTTCCTTTAGTTAAACTTATCTCTTCATTGGTGATGTAGTCAAACTATAACTCTATCATTCAACACTTGTTTGTCTTGTTTAAGATTATCATAATTGTTTTTTAATCAACTAATTGAGACAATGTGCCTTTGATCGACTTGACTGGCATGTTCCATTTTTCTTCGTTATCAAAATTAGGGGTGTTTCTGGTTCGGTTTGGATCGGTTATTGGTTAAAATCAAAATCAAATCAATTTAATCGGTTTTTTAAAATTTCTAAAACTAAATCAAACGAAAAAAATAACCATCGCTTTAGTTATTGTCGGTCTGGCCCAGTTTTTCTGATTTTTTTGTTTGAAAGTAATAAGTTTTTGAGGACATACGTATCTCCATATACACAAACACCTAGTACATGAACATTCCACAGAAAAGCTATTGTAGGCTCAATTAAGCAATTCAGCAATACTAGAGTTAACATTACACAAACAAAGTGATTCAATTAACAGAAAGTGTGACTTTGTTATGTGAGGTAGAGTAGGTAAAGACTAAAGTAATAGATTTTGATGGACATGGACTTAGGATTGTAATAGTTGGGCTAAAATTTAAGTATTCGGCTTGAGAAAATGGTATGTTAAAGACTTAAATTCATTAAAATTTAACAAAATATTTATATTTTATTTATGAATAATATATAAATAATTATAAAATTTATATATCTAATTTATCGGTTCGATTTGGTTATTTTTGTGGTTGGTTTTAAGTAAAACCAAAATCAAACTAAATAGTATCGATTATCAAAATTTAAAACCATACCAATCTAAATATCGATTTTTTTAATCGGTTTGATTTTTTAACCATAACCATGAACAACCCTAATCAAACTACATAGATCCCAACAATATATATGTATAACTATTCATCACGTGGCCAATGTTCATTACTCCAACTAATATAGATTTGTGTTAAGTAGGGCTCATGAAAGGGAAAATGTTAAGAGTTTCTCCAATTCCAGGAGTCAAACTCAAGACCTTTGAAAAAGGTGAAAGAATATAATTTCATTCATTCCATTACACTCCTTTGGTGGTGAATTTTAGCTTTGAAATGTCTTGTTTACGTCTGAAATAATTTAAACTTTGTATATATTTTTCGGTGTTTCGATAAAGAGGTATAATCCTCTCTAAATACACAATATTGCAGCAAGGAAGAGAGTTCAACTAAAGTTTGAACTCATATAAGACAATATGATTTTAAGAAACCTATCTCTAGATTACATCATATAAGACAATATGATCTTATTTCAATCTTTATTAATATCTAAATACTTATGGTGTCTAAATTCAATCCAATTCATCATCATTCTCTTATAAATCAACATAATAGCTTCAACAACTTTTTAACCCCTTCATCAATGGCTTTCTCCCCTTTCAGTTTTATCTTCTCACTCAATTGAATTGCCTTCAAACTTACTTGTTTCCTAGTCTTCTCCTCTACCACCTTCCTTATTCCTTTTGCCACCTCTTCTTTCATTATTTTCCCATTTTCACCTCTCAAAATCTCCACCCCTATGCCAAGTTCCTCCACTAATCTTGAATTCAATGGTTGATCATGATTAATAGGCATGGCTATTATTGGTATGCCAAAANTAAGCTATGAATTTGAAAATCGTAGCTATTACTTAGTAATAGCCACAAAAATTCCCAATTTGTGGCTATCAAAAAATTTGTCAAATTTCATAGCCACGACAATTAAATTGATAAAGCTAAATCCTTACTTTTGCTATAATTGCTAAAAATTGTGGCAATAATGACCTAAATAGCTATAATTTTACTGTTACAACAAAGTTCTATAGCTAATTATACGTTATTGTCACGCGATAAAAGTCATTGTAGCAATAGTAACTCTTTAGCCACAATAAGTTATTTGACACAAAATATTGTAGCTATATAAATACTTTTACTTCAAGTTATAAACTATTGTAGCTATAGTTAAATGAAATAATATCGTAGCAATTCAATAATATAATAATATAATATCGTAGCAATTCAATATTATTTGCCGTAAATTCATAGTAATAATAACTTTTAGCCACAATAAATTATTTGAAGAAACATTTGTAGCTAAATAAATAAGTTTGCTTTAAGTTATAAAAAAATTGTGGCAATAACTATAAGATATAGCCATAAATTTTTTGCCGGAATGAAATTTTATAACACTATGATTTTTCGCCATAAATATAAATTTTCCATACTAATAATAACTTTTTAGCCACTATAAATTATTGGAAGAAAAACTCGTAGCTAAATAAATATTTTTCAAGTTCAAAAATTTGTGGCATACTAAAAGATAGTCATAAATTATTTATGATGATAAAATTTTATAGTTAATGATTAAGTTTTTTCATGATCGTGTTGAAACTAGTTGGAGAAATAGTAAAATTTTACTCATAAAAATAAATTTCAAATAAAAAATTATAACATAATTAACATTTTGTTTCGAGTACCAAAAAATGTGGCAATAATTAACTTAATAGTATAATAATTTGTCATGACAAAATGATATAGGAACGAAGAGTATCCCAACAGAAAAAGGATAGGGAACAATGGATGTCAATAGTTTGAGAAAAAAAAATCTCCTTAAAAACTATTAATATTTAGTATATTAATGGCCTAGTGGCCAAAAAGTGTTCTGAAAAATTGATAACAATTTTAGTATATTGATAACAATTTTTTTTCCATGTAACTGAAAACTTCATCAACGTATACTTGTAAATAATAATATTTCAACTAAATAATAATACTAATTCACATATAGTTGGAGTAACTCATTAAAATAAAAATCAATTCTCAAAAGTAAATAAGACTTCCAAATATTTACAATAATAAATTTTCATTATCAGCTTCTGATTCTGATTCGTTGTCTTCAGTGATATCATCAGCTACAGTAATGTAATGACCCTCCAGGTCATTTTTAAATTAAAGAATTCATTTCATCGTTTAGAGCGTTCCTGTAGCGACCCCAAGTCATTTATGACTTGCTGGCACTGACTGTTCGGTCGCCTGGTCGTTCGTTTGGGTTTTAGGCCCGTTCTCCTGTTTTGGAGATTTTTATAACTTGAAAAGTTGACTTTGGTCAACCTTCTTGGAAGACGTGCTCAGATGAAAATTCTGACAGCTAGGTTAGCTTCGGAAGATCGATTTTGGTCTAGAACGACCCTTTGTTCACTTCCCGAGACTTTAGATAGCAATTGTGGAATCTGGCTCAAATGATACTGGGTGTGGGACCCACTTTTCGTCGAAGCGAGCTCCAAATGGAAATTCCGCCTTCACCATTGAGTCCGAAATATCATTTCCAATCAGATTCCATATAAGGTTTGTATTTTTCCGACTCCGAACGAGTCCGAAACATCGAAATTTAAGTTTGNAACCCAATAAGACTATACTAAATTTACTAGTCTTATTGTTAATGGTTAAACGATTGTTACTTTCACACTTTTTGTTAATGGTTAAACAATTGTTACTTTCACACTTTTTCCTTTGAATGTGTCTAGTGTCTAAACTTGCAAGAAAAATGATTGTTACTTTTATGATTATTACTTTCATGCCAAATGCTGGAAAAATCATATGGTTTATTTGAAAAAAAAATTATCGTGTATATAATATATATGAGTATTTTCTTATTGGTTAAACCGAAAACCGATAAGAAATATGTTATTGGTTTGGTTGTCGGTTTGAAGTATTTACAAACCGAAAACCGATAAACCGAACCAATAACACCTAAAACCGAACCGAACCAACCGATGCGCACCCCTAGATATCGTTAAACCCATCTCATAATCCAATATTATTACCGTATAAAAGTTGAACTTAAAAGAAAACAGGTAATTTTGAATGTTCACTAAGAGGATTTTTTTCGAGTAATCAACTTAGAACGAACAGGCAAATTAAATTAAAATTATTAGATATGGTGGATCTTTTGGATTTTGACAGATTTAACGTACTAAGTATAATAAAATGAACCTTTAAAAACATGGTACATTTATAAAATTAAATATTCAAACTAATACAATCTAATCATATCGATGGGATGCACTAATTAAATGAAGATATCATCCTCAAGTAGCAAATCAGAGACTAAAAAACAACTACTATTGATGTGAGGTCAAAAATATATATATTTAATCATTATTTGCCTCATATTTATTATTTATATCTGTCCTTTTTTAGCATTAATTATATGGATTATGCTAAATAGTGTATTTTATTTGTAGGAGTAAATTAACGTAAAGTTAAAAAAGTTTAGAGCTAAAACGAAGTAAAGATGGAAGGTTGAAGAAGAAAATCAAACAGACAGCCTAATGAAATAAATTTAATATAATACTCCCTCTGTCCCATTTTATATGATGTAGTTTGACTCGGCACGGAGTTTAAGAAAGAAATGAAGACTTTTAAAACTTGTGGTCCAAAATGAATGATAGAAATTTGTGTGGCTGTAAATCATTTCATTAAGGGTAAAATAGACATTTTATAGTTAAATTGTTACTAAATATAGAAATGTGTCATTCTTTTTGGGACTGACTAAAAAGGAAAGTGAGTCATATAAATTGGGACAGAGGGAGTAATGTATAAGGAAAAGGTGCAGCAATAGCGAAATTGAAGATTACTGTTGCTGTTGCCACGTGGCAGCCGATAACGGGACTCAATTATTTTATTTAGGGTTTACTATATCTATAAATAGTCCATAGAAATAATTATGGGAGGTATCAAGAGTAAGGAGGAGACACTTTTGAAGAGAAAGTCGTCAATACTTTTTAGGGTTCTTTTTTTCTTCTTGTTTTCTTAGACATTAGTAGCTAAAGCTCTTGTTCTGGGGCTATAGCTACGGATTCAATTTTAATTATTTGAGGCTTTATGAATTGAATTTCGGTTGTCAATCCAAATTACTTCTATATTCTTGTTTTACAATTTTATGCTTGCACACCATAAAAAAAATCTAGTGTCTAATCTTAAAATCGAACGAGGAGAGATTAGATAGACCAGAGAATATAGAGAGCTTGGTCCACCCATTAGATTGAGGTGATTAGTGTTCAGGAGTGACGCCCAGACAAACACCTTGCTTGGTTACGAAATAGGATAAAATATAAATGTTCGTCAGTTAGTTTATCTATCCCCATTCAACGATGTAGTTAGATGGCTAACTGGGGTAGGCGGCGAGAGGCGAACCACCCAGACCATACTATCAACCCTATAAACCAGTAATTTGACAACTGAAGTGAATTCTAAGCCAAAAATATGATATATGAAATCCAATACATGCTACATCCCTGAGATTTTTCAACTATTGTAAGTAATTTTATTATTTTATTCTTGCATTCTTCTCTTTTGGTTCTCTTAACTAAATAAATTAGATCAGTATAATTTAGTAAAAATAGTTAATT
Organism: Solanum stenotomum; assembly: GCF_019186545.1. Lineage (NCBI taxonomy): Eukaryota > Viridiplantae > Streptophyta > Magnoliopsida > Solanales > Solanaceae > Solanum > Solanum stenotomum. Next base: position 57,826,171 of record NC_064288.1, read on the forward strand.
GACAAGTCCTTTGGGTTCGATAATCTGGTTCTTTTAAGAGCCACTATATTACTTGCTCGACCGCGTACACTTGCGTGTGCAATTGGGAGCAACAAGTTTTTGAGCTATGTTATAGTTTCTATGGTGGAAACAACCCTAAATTGGATAATTGGGATCATGAGTATGATCTAGGGTTCATAGAATTGTTAGTAATTCGGGTAATTAGTGATTGTTTATTGATTCCCCTATTATATTGATTGTTTGTAGATCAAGAACAAGCAGAACGAATTCAGAAAGGGAAGGATCAAGTTTCTTAGGGTTTCAAGCTTGTTTCAAGATATGTGATGGTTGTGATTCTATGATTGTGTGATGTATGTATGTTCTTGCTTCATTATGATACTTGTATATGTATGAATGTTGCAATGTTGATCACACTTGTTGTAAATGAGATAGATGAATGATGATTTCCATTAAAATCATAACTTAAATGTATGCTCTTGATGATATACTTGTGATTGTGATTGTGGTGTGTTGAATGGATCAGTTGTCACGTTCTGACATAACTAACTTGGATGAGTTGCCACGTTTCAGCATAACTATGGGATCGATTGCCACGTTCCGCCATAATTATGGGATCATATACCACGTTCTGATATGCTAACTGTTTGGGTTTGGGTCCCATGAGAGGACCAATGATTTGATATAAAATGTGAAGTTGTTCGTTGTTCGTAAATGTTGATATATATGCATGTGATTATAACGTTGTCTTGACTTGCTTATGTTGCACTTAGTGGGATAGCCGCGTGATCCTACCAGTACACTGTAGTTGTGTACTGATACTGCACTTTCTCTTATTTTTCTTGAGTATAAGGCATCTTCAAGCGGCTACTGACAGACCTCGCTTAAGAGATCAGTGATCGTTTGAATTCAAAGATGAGCCAATTCTTCCGGGCTGCCATGGGTTCTCTTTCATCTATGTCCACCATTTCTGGACTTAGACTATATTCTATTAGTTATTAGTACATTAGTTGGGGGTTGCATCCCTTCTTGTTTAGGCTTGGTTCATTGTTAGATGTTTTGGTACATTGACTTTCAGGTTCTAGGTTATTTCTTCCGCATTGTTAGTTCGTTGTTAGACTTTTGTTGGAGTTTATGGGAACTCCCTCTTTATTTTCTTAGTATTTAACTTGCTTCCGTAACTTAAATGCCTTAGTTTTTGTTTAGTTGCTTGGTTTGGGTTGTAGTAGTGGTTCTCCCACCGGAGAGTTAGTGTGGGTGCCAATCACGACGGTCTGGGTCGTGACAAGATCCATTTAAATTATATACTCGTTATAATAATATAAACAACAAAGATGTCAACTATTTTTATTTTTTTAAACTATCAAATAAAGCAATTAAGTGTACCCAAGCTAATATTTTTCAAGAAAAAAAATTAAGATTGACGGAAATATGCGGACTTCCTGACCTTTTACCCGCCAAACTTCTTCAGGAGTAATTTCGCATATGCTTTCTCCAAATTCTGAAGTAATCTCCAAAAATAGATCAAACTTAAAAACATCATTGAGTTCTAAATAATAATTCAACTAAAGAACATGATAATACATTTATAAAAAAAAAACTTATTTGGAGGTTTTCAAATAATTATAAAAATATATTTACTCGGATTCTTAGAAAGTGTCGAATTCTTTAAAACTAGTATAATTTTAAAAATCCAATACAAGTACGAGGTTTGACGGGTAAAAAAGTCGGGAAGTCCGCATATTCCCGCCAATCTTATTTTTTTTCTGAAAATATTAGCTACGCTACACTTAATTTCTTTATTTGATAGTTTTAAAAAATAAAAATAGTTGACGGGTTTATTGTTTTTATTATTAAGATGAATATATTTTAAATGGATCTCAACCATAAATTATTATATAATACACATGGCATGAATCTATGAGGCCATTGAATATTACTTGACCTAATTATACTTGACCGGATCTTTATCCGATAATGTGACACGTTCTTGTAATAGAAATAACAATATTGTTCACGTAATTAAGCTTTGTGGAAGTGAGCGAGTCCAATTTTGATAAGAAAAGTATCAGAAGACGTAATATTTTAAAAGTCAAAATCGTTTAAAAACAAGGGCAAATTATTTGTTTTTTAATACCAATAAATATTAACGATAAAAATGTATTTGACCCCAGTTATTAATGGAGGACAAATTTGTTCTATTTCACTTAGTTCTAAAATAAATTTAATCAATAACCAAAGAACTAATAAAAAGGGGAATTATTAAGGATAAATGTACATAGACAATGAAGAAATAATGGGTTCGATGGATTAATATGACTGTCTTAGCCAACTATTTCATTCTCTTTGGAAAATAATAATTAAGCATGTCGCAATCATCATGTGCCAAGTATATACACGGTATTCTATGGGATCTAGAATTTCGTTGCTTAACTTAACTCTTTGTGTAGGTGAAACGGATTGTCTGACATGTTTAAATAAAACAGTTAATTAAGAAAACACTATTTTTATGTGAAAACAGTCAACTCAAAAAGGTGTAAAAACCATGATATGTAACTCTCAAATTCACTAAATCCAATGAGCCGTGCAACCAGGGGCGGACCTACAGTGGTTCAAGTGGGTTCATATGAACCCACTTCGTTGAAAAATAACACTGTATATATATGTATATTTAATCAGTTTTAAAATTTTATATGTATATATTAAATTTTCCACTAACATAAGTCTGAAGCTTAGCTGAGTGGTTGAGGGGGTTCAATTTTCCCAGCCAATCCGGGATCGAATCCCCATTGCCACATTTTAGTTTTAATTGGTTTTTTTTATATATAAAACGTTCACACACAGGTTTGTCCTCTGTGTAGGTGTAACTTGTCCTCTATGTAGGTGTAACTTTTGTCCTTTTAGTTACTTAAAAACTATAAAAAGTAGAACAATTTTTTACTTTTACAATTAAAAGTCCAATAGTCAACAACTTTTGTCCTTTTTTATTTTATTTTTTATTTTTTTAAAAAAACTCAACTAAAAAGGCACTAATTCCTATTATTCTCAATTCTAAAAACCCTTTTGTCTTCTCCTTTGTTGAATGTTTTTGCGCTCTTGATTCTAGTCTTTATATATACATATATGATTATTGTGGTTATTTTTTATTTCTTCAACTAAAAAATCCCTTATCATTCTAAAATCAACAAAAAATTACAAATAATATTAGGTATATTTCTATGTATTCGATTCTAAAATTAAGGTTATAATTATTTTGTTTAATATTTTGTTTTTATTTGTTAAATGTTGAATGAAGAGAAATCATTCATAATATTCTTTTATTTTCTTAGTTTATATTGAAGCTTAGTTTTTCGTCCATCTTGTTATTTACCGTCTTATTCATAAGTCAATGTAATTTTTTTTCAAATGTGTTAACATTGTTTAATATAGTTAGATATGTATGTTGTTAGCTTCATAAAAATTACAAATAATACTAGGTATATTTTTATATCTTGAACCCACTTCGTGAAAATCTTGGGTCCGCCACTGCGTGCAACAAAAGATTATAAACTTATGAAAATTATAAACTCTAATTTCTCATTAGCACACAAACCTTCCAAGGTATGTGTTTCCAAATCTTTGAGTTGCCCCTAACTTGGAGACTATAATTCTACTTCAGTTTATAATTAATTTACTGAACTAAAGAAACATCAGTACTCAACACAAAGAGAAAAACTCCTAGAACATACACTATGCAATAAGACCTGGTTCTTCAAAGTGTTTTATCAATATTCAGCAGCACAGTAATGCCAATATGCCAATTGCCTTTTTTATTTTGCCCTTTAAGTGCGTGAGTATTCTGAATGAGTTCTCGTCTATTTAAGCACATATCAATTTTAGAAAGTTTTTCTTCTCCTTAAACTCCTCTTTCATTCGATAGCTATTGACTTTGAGTTCTACTTCCAATTGGACTCTTCCTTTAGTTAACTTATCTCTTCATTGGTGTTCTAGTTAAACGATAACTCTATCATTCAACACTTGTTTGTCTTCTTTAAGATTATCATAATAGTTTTGTAATCAACTAATTGAGATAATGTGCCTTTGACCGACTTGACTACATGTTCCATTTTTGTTTTGTCAATTATCAAAACTACATAGATCCCAACAATACATATGTATGACTAATTATCACGTGGCCAATGTTCATTATTCCAACTAATATAGATTTGTGTTTAGTAGCTAGCTCGTGAAAGGGAAAATGTCAGAGTTTCTCCATTTCCAGGGTTCAAACTTGAGACCTTTGAAAAAGGTGAAGGAATATAATTTCATTCATCCCATTACACTCCTTTGGTGGTGAATTTTAGCTTTGAAATGTCTTGTTTATGTCTGAAATAATTTAAGCTTTGTATATATTTTTCAGTATTTCGATTAAGAGGTATAATCCTCTCTAAATACACAATGCAGCAAGGAAAATAGTTCAACTAAAGTTTGAACTCATATAAGACAATATGATCTTAAGAAACCTATCTCTAGATTACATCATTCAATACAATTTGTATATTAAATTCTCTTATTTCAATCTTTATTAATATCTAAATACTAATGGTGTCCAAATTCAATCCAATTCATCATCATCATTCTCTTATAAATCAACACAATAGCTTCAACAACTTTTTAACCCCTTCATCAATAGCTTTCTCCCCTTTCAATTTTATCTTCTCACTCAATTGCATTGCCTTCATATTTATATGTTTCCTAGTCTTCTCCTCTACCACCTTCCTTATTCCTTTTGCCACCTCTTCTTTCATTATTTTCCCATTTTCACCTCTCAAAATCTCCACCCCTATGCCAAGTTCCTCCACTAATCTTGAAGTCAATGGTTGATCATGATTAATAGGCATGGCTATTATTGGTATGCCAAAACTCATGCTTTCTAAAATCGAGTTCCATCCACAATGAGTTATAAAACCTCCAATGCTTGAATGGTTCAAAATTAGACTTTGTGGTGCCCATCCTTCAATAACCATCCCTTTCCCCTTTGTACTTTCAAGAAAACCCTGTGGAAGCATTTCTTCTATTGTTGTGTTCACCCCTTTTGGAAATTTGATTGTCCAAATAAAATTAACTTTGCTTAGCTCAAGCCCTTTTGCTATCTCTTCGATTTCTTGCTTTGACAAGAAGCTTTCACTTCCAAATGATACATAAACACATGATAGTTCATCCTTCTTGTCTAGCCATGATTGAATTGTCCCCCAATCCTCCTCCTCACCTATGGTCACCTCGCGAATTAATGGTCCAATTGGTATCAACTCCTTCTTTCCTATTGTAGATACATAATCTATATACTTCCCCTCAATCTCCCTACAAGTGTTCAACAAAACAATGTTGTGAGATTGTTCAAAAGATTAAAGGATTACGTATCCAAAAGCTTTCTCATCGCGTGGTTTTATCGGTTGTATGTCTAATTTCTTGATCTCATAGTCATGAAGGTATATGGAAGAAAATGGAAAAGATGGAAGGCTTGAACTCCCATAAAGAAATTGGTGGTAGAAATAAGCAAGATTAGAAGTTGAAGAAACACAAAACATAATAGCTTGAATATTACATGATGAAGCCATAGTTGCTACCCATGGTTGGAACCCATCATATATAATCAGGTTAGGTTTTAGGGTTTCAATTATGCTTGGAAATTTGGAAGAAGCCATTTGGAAGGCATGAATAAGAGTTGAGTTAAGATGGGGAGGGAGGTCTTTAGTTGTATGGTAGTGAGGAGGTAACTCATGCAAATAAGGCAAGTGAAATTCAACAAGTTGTATGGAGAGATTATTATAAGATGAGTTTTTTTTATCTAGGGTTTCCTTGATAGATTTGAGAATAATTGGTGTTGAAAGAAAATATATGTGAAAATTCATTTTCGATAATTTCTTGGCTAGTGCCAAATAGGGACTTACATGGCCAAAACCTAACCATGGAAATAAAAGGATACTAGGACTATTTTCCTTAATTCTCTCCATGAATGGAATAATTATGGAAAAATTTATAAAGCATATATCATAGTTTTATAGGTTAGAAAAAGCTTAGCTATATGGACTTTTCATTTATGATGTTTACTAGTCGATTGGCATTTACCTGCACGAATTAATCTCATTTTTAATGGATGGTTATCTTTGTACATTACTTTAGCAACAATAATAGCTTAATTGTAAGAATTATCAGTGACAATTACATTTTAGTCTCTTTTATAAATGTCCATAAAACGTATAGCAACATTGAATCTAATTGCATTTAACTTATGTCACTAATGGTTTTAGCATTCTTTATTAACGTACATATGTCTTGCCGATAAAGGTTGTTTTTGTTATAATGAAACTATAGTTATCGTTAAACTCGTCTCATATTCTTATATTGTTAGCGTATAAAAGTTGAAATTAAAAGAAAACAGGTAATTTTGAATGTTCACTAAGAGCATTTTTTTCGTGTAATTAACATAGAACCAAAATGATTAAAGTAATTCCGTATGGTAACCAATAGGCAAATTAAACTAAAATTATTAGATATGGTGGATCTTTATTTTGACAGATTTAGCGTACTAACTACTAAGTATACAATTATAAAAATAAATATTCAAACAAATATAATCTAATTATATAGGTGGGATGCGCTAATTATTTGATTTAAAAATGAAGCAATAGTTTTTATTTTGTCACTGTCTGTGACGTACTACATAAAAAATTTATATTTGTCATTATCAGAAAATATTTATGGTCACTAAGTATTAAATATAGTATCTAGCTATAGATTTAAAAAAAAGTGATTGCCTTTTCATAAAGAGTCCGATAATAGGTGCAATAATATCATATATGAAATTATTAAGAAGATCAGATCTTTTCTAGTAAAATTTTACTATATTAGAAAGGACAGTTTCAACGTGTGAGTTTTCTGGTATTAAATTAAACTTTAAGGATATTAAAATCTTTTTAAAAAATTTGCAGGATAAACTTGCTTTAAAAAGTTGTATATTTTGCATTGTTATTTAATCCTAAGTCAATAACTCTGAAAAAGGTCCTCCTTTTTCTATTCAACTACAGAGTATCATTCAAGAATATGATTGGTCCCACTTTCTTAATGAGTCATTGAAGAATATGATAGATCCCACTTTCATTTTTTTTTAATTATTCATTATTTAAAAATAAATTTCATTTTGATTGTCATTTTCATATAAATATTTTTTTTAAATCACATTTTATCTATCGTATTAATTAAATATTAAATATCAATTAATAAAAATAATGTAATAAAATAATTATATCAATTATTTTTTAATAAATATGACAAGTAAAAATGAACGGACATCTATATAATAAAAAGAGATTGTAGAAAGGATAAATAATGACAGAATTAAAGAAAATGTTATCATCTTATTGACTGAGATTTTTATGGGAAATTAATTCATATTCTCTAATTGTAATTAATAAAGTAAATAAATGGATCATTTATTTACTCTTATATTAAAAATTAAAAAAATTGTTTTACTTTATTATTTTAATAAATTAAGAAAATTAATTATTTTTGCTTGACTTTATCATTATCGTTAAGTAATTATATAAAATACTAATAGTCAAATTAAAATTTTCAAAATATAATTAATAAAATAAATAAGGCATCTTCCCCTATGCTTAATATATATACTCTTATTATATAAGAGAGAGTTCACACTAAAGCACATCTCTATCAACGTGTCCTGCTTCAGCATGTTTCAAAAAAAAAAATTAAAAAAATTATTTCTTTTGTTTTATTATAATTTAATTAGTGTATAATATTTTTGAAATTATGAGATCCGTTTTAGCTATGACTTTTAGTTTTGAATTCATATTATTTAGTTATAGTTTTATTATTTTTAATGTAGGTAATATTTGTTTATATCTTGTATCTACTTTGAGTAAAAAATTAACGATTGATGACGAAAAATACTTTAATTATGGACATCTTAATGGACCTCTTCACATTAAATTTGCGCAAACAAAAAGTAATTAACAACTTAAGGACCCCTTCACATTAAATTTGAGCAAACAAAAAACAATTAACAACTTAAAAAATCTAAAAATTACATTAATTTTATTTATATAACATTAATTAAAATTAAAAAATAATAGATATTGGGCCCGTGCTAGCANATCTTCCCCTATGCTTAATATATATACTCTTATTATATAAGAGAGAGTTCACACTGAAGCAAGCACGTCTCTATCAACGTGTCCTTCTTCAGCATGTTTCAAAAAAAAAAATTAAAAAAATTATTTTTTTTGCTTTATTATAATTTAATTAGTGTATAATATTTTTGAAATTATGAGATCTGTTTTAGCTATGATTTTTAGTTTTAAATTCATATTATTTAGTTATAGTTTTATTATTTTTAATGTCGGTAATATTTGTTTATATCTTGTATCTACTTTGAGTAAAAAATTAACGATTTATGATGAAAAATACTTTAATTATGGACATCTTAATGGACCTCTTCACATTAAATTTGCGCAAACAAAAAGTAATTAACAACTTAAGGACCCCTTCACATTAAATTTGAGCAAACAAAAAACAATTAACAACTTAAAAAATCTAAAAATTACATTAATTTTATTTATATAACATTAATTAAAATTAAAAAATAATAGATATTGGGCCCGTGCTAGCACGGGCACCTGTCTCTAGTATATAAAGAGAGATTACTTTAAATTTTGGTGTTTAAAATGATAATTTTATATTAGGAAAAGTTAACCTCTTACATGAAAATTATATAAATTATAGATGATAGTATTTTTATTATTATTATATTTTGTAAAACGTGGTACATGATGTCTAACCTCTTCGAAGAAACTTAAGTTGGTGGACACAACTATTGTGCTATAGAATTTTCTACATTTGTAATATTTACATTAGAATTCCATAAAAAAAAAATTCTTGCATCTTAAGGGTGTCACGACCCAGATTGTCGTGATTGGCACCCATACTAATCCTCCGGTGGGAGAACCATTACTACAACCCAAATAAGCAAACTAACCCAAAAGATAACATTTAAAGGTACGGAAGCAAGTTTAAATGCAGAAATTATATAGAATTCCCATAAACTCCAAAGGTTTAAATAAATAACTAACCAAACTAATGCAGAAGTTTAACCCCTAGAACCTAAAAGTCATTGTACCAAAACATCTAAAGTGCAACAAGTCTAAGAAAAAGGGGTACAACCCCAACTAACATGAGAAATATCCAAATAGTCTAAGTCCGAAGAAAATGGACTAGACAATAGAAAGGATTCCATGGCGGCCTAAAAGAATTGGCTCACCCTTGAAATTCGGTCTCGATCACTGATCTCTTAGCCGAGGTCTATCAATAGCCGCCTGAAGATGCCCTGTACTCAACAAAGAACGAGCAAGTGCAGTATCAGTACACAACCACAATGTACTGGTAGGATCATACGGCTACTCCCATAAGCACAATATACAACGAACAATCATAATACAATAAGCACACATATACGAAATACAATTCAGTTATCATTCCAGAACAACATACAGTCTTCCATTATCAATGACAAGTAGACATAAGCATTACAATCACAAGTGGTTCTCTCAAGGAACCCACCCCCAAACTGATAGTGTGGCGGAACGTGACAGCCGATCCAATGCAAATGTCGGAACATGTGTCGGAACTTGACACCCAATCCAATTTATGTGTTGAAACGTGACACCATATCCAATCAGCACAACCACAATCACAATCACATCCATAATGAACAATACTCAAATCATACAATCAAGTAAACAAGTTCATGGCATGTATTGTTCACACATAATATTTTCATTATGTTCGATTCACATTCTCTTATGCACATACACACATGCATACAATATATAAATCAATTGGCATATATCATACAAACAGGAAATCAAACCATCATCTACTTTGAAACCAAGCTTGAATACCCTAAGGCACTTGAATCTTCCCTTTCCGGATTCTTTCCGCTTATTCTAGGTCTACAAACAATTAATATACGCCAAGGATCAATACATTAAGGTCTAATTATCCAGATTATAACAAACCCAATAACCCAAGACCAACCCATGATCCTAAAGTGCAACTAGGGCTTTTTCTCACCGTCAACTTCAGGCCAAAACCCTTCCCCAACAATAATTACCCATGAATCTAAGTTTTACGGATCGAAAAATGGATTAAGGGAGTAAAATCCCTATCTTTAGCACCAAAATTCTTGGAAAATTGTCAAGAACTCATCCTGGGTCATCTCCTAACTCTTAAGAACGAAGTTTGCAGAATAATAATGAAATTGAGATTTTTCCCCGACTTAATTCGCGACTGGCCCACTAAGATAACCCCCATCCCGCCACAGCAGCCCCGCCCTGGCGGGATTAATCTCGCCCTAGCGGCTTACACGAAGACAAAATCTCGTAATTTGAGTTCCAAGCCCCCATTTCACAGCACACTTTCAACCCTTGACGTTCAAAAACTACTCATTCACGCTAAGATCAGTTTCGGGAGTTCTACTTGCCCGAATTTGATTCCGTAAAGTCGGACCGATTCCTTAACGTCTTAGCTATCCGCTCATGTAATCAAATTCATTATTAATTCTCTCATTAATTACCAGATTTCTCTAGACCTCACTGACTCAGATTTCGTCCAAATCTGGACTAGGCTAGGAATTTCCAAGTCACTACTCAAAAGTTTTTTGGCCCAAATTATTTTCCCATTGGCTTTTCCATAACGACGGGAACAGGTCATTACAAAGGGTTAACTTACAAAAACCTCACTAGTTTAGGAACATTACTTAGATTTATGCTAGTTTGTAATATTACAATTCTTATCAGTTTTTGGTGCGTTCATATAACTCAAGATACAAGAAGTCAAAATTAGGTATAATTTGTTCTAGATACGTTGTATCCAAGTGGATTCACATGTATACATAGACAAACCTCAATTGTCTCCTTCTCATCTCACATGTCACTCTCGTAGCTCACTTGCGTATCTGGCATCCCAGATACATGTGAATCATATCAAATACATGTATCTTGTGTGAATCTAGTGTGATTTACATGTATCTAAGATACATAGACAAATCTCACACTCTCCCTCTTGTTCTCGCTCATCTCTCTCCCTATTCCAGTGTATCTAGTAGCATAAACATTTATCTAGGTGTATCTGACTTGAAAGCTAGAATAAAGTTATTAAATAATTAGATAAAATATAAATATTCAAATTATCGATAGAATTAATAAATATAATTGAAATATTTGTGTGATTAGTAGTTTCTCCTGTTTTAAGGCCATTTTTCCCTTGGGCTTTAACATCAACAATGTTGATTGGGCTAACTTGGCCCAAACAAAATTCATGGCTCCATTTACCAAGCCCATTTCAAATCAAATCTTATGTAGCTACCTAAAGAGATCAATCCACAGAACTACACACAAATAATAGTGTCCCGGAAAAGTCCTCTTTGAACAAAGATTGGAATGGAATAGTAAATATTGTTTCATTTTTAATCAGATATCTTTCGTTCGAGCCCTCTATTCTGATCTATATATAAAATCTTATTTGATTTGTTTATGAGCTTTTTATTCTCATCCTAAAAGATTACTCCTAGTAACTATGTAAGCAGGGGCGGATCCATTCCGGGTGTTTGAGTATCCATTAATCTCGCATATATATATTTATATAAAAATTTGAATGAATGGTATAAAATTAAACAGAGAGCACCCCGACAACAAACAATTGCTTGGTGTTGTGGTCATTTGTGGGTGCTCAAAATTGTACATTACATCTACTGTAGGTTGTAGCTAGGTTCGATTCTTTTTTATTGATTAACGCTTCTTGAAGCACCCATAATCTTAAATTCTTGGATCCCACTTATATACTTCATATATTCATATATATCCTTTTAACATTTTTTTCTAAAAAAAAAAAAACATGTGGTGAGTTGTACTAAAAACAGAAGTGTCATCATTAGTAGGAAACAAACAAATAAATATTTACAAAATACAAAGGAGAAAATGTAGTGTATGAGTGGGCTTTTTGATAGTTCCCATGTCTTCCAATGTTTCCTTAAATTCTATTCAATCCATTCCTCCTAACAGAGATTGATGTTTCATCAGCAACCAATACCTAAAAGAGAGAATATTTTAAAGCCTTTTGGAATGATACTAAATTTTTTTTGGAAAAGGTATCTACCTACCAAGTGTTTCTATCATAAATATTATTACTAATGATTTTACTAATTAATAATTTCATTTCAGATTCATTACTTTTTCATATTTCAAGTTAGATACATATATTTTTTTTTATGTTAGATACATTTTAAAATACATATGAATAGAGTTGAGCGAGATACGAAAGTGATGATCAAGAGAGAAAAAGAGACTATTGAGATAGGAGAGGCAAGAGAGAGGTCAGTGTATCTTAGATACTTGTGAATCACACTACATGTATCTGATATACCAAATACATTCTAGATATATTCTAAAATACAAATACATAGGGAAAGAGGTGAGCGAGCTAGGAAGGTGATGCGCAAAAGAGGGAAAAAAGTCGAGCAAGATAGGAGAGAGGCGTACAAAAGAGTCATTATATTTCAGATAATGTGAATTACACTAGATACATATATCTGAAATATCTAATACATTCCAGATACATTCTAAAATATAGATACATAAAAAGAGAGGCGAGTGAGAAAGTTAATATATCTCAAATACATATAAATCACGCTTAAATACAATATATTTTACTTATATTAATAAACTAATTGATCAAACGGTACATACCATTAACTTTTTGTATATGATATGAAACCATAAGTATTGTGAGGGTTGGAATCAGTGTTCAGTAAGGATATCTTTCTTGACCATCTTTTTTGTCACACATAAACATAGTAAGTATTTATTAACATACTAAAACCCTTTAATAGAAGAGACTGCAAAAGCAAAAAAAAAAAACCTAAATTAATTAAATAACTCTGCAATTACGGCTATGAATTATACTTTTGAATAATTATGGTTGGGTTGCTCTAATTGGCCACCAGTCATTCAATAAATCTAGAGGTAAACATAGTACGATCTTTTGTATAGTTTGAGTGACTCTGAAAAAGAAGTCCTTTTTCTTTGTTTTAAATGGAAACCAAATCTTTGGAATAAAATTTACTCCCATTATATTTCTACATAGATTTTCTTTTGTTTACTCATCATTACATGCATGCACTAATTCCCAATAACTAGCGATGATGAGAAATTAACGACAAATAAAATTTCATATATAAATGGCAAAAGAAGTCGTGCTAATTTTATTTAGCTATGAATTAATGATAGATTATAAAAAAGTTCAATTAGCTAGAAGTATTTTAGAAAGTGAATTAATTTAAAGTAACTGATAAATTTCGTAACTAATTTCATCTTTATTTTGTAGCGGATCACTCTCTAATCAATTCGTGTATGATTCAATTTGACTCGATAAGAAAGTTTTTGAAAATGAGAAATAAAATAAAATTTGTAATTTAAAATAAGTCATAATTATTTATGTTGCTATAATTAATTAATTAATTTCATTCAGGATAAAATGAAAGTTCAAGTGTTGATCTAATCTAGGCTCTCGCTCTATTTGTGACCATATTTTTCTTTTTTTAGTCAATTTTGAAAAAAAAAATATCTTTCCAATATAATTTTACAAGTGAGATGGGGAAGGGTAAGATGTCTCGTCTACACAAATCTTATCCTTATTTTTGTAAAATAGAAAAATTATTTCTGATAGAAATTTCTTATTTTTATTTTAATAAGATGATATATATCAATACAATTATCTATAATTTGTTTTAAATTTCTAAATCTTAAAATCTTTTTTTAGAAAAAATAAAAAATTATATCTTATCAAATTTTAGGATAGACAAGAAAAGTGCATTACATGTTTTGAATTAGAATATAGAGGGTACTACTCATAATTATTAAGATGAAGAATATTGACAAGTAGTTTTTATGTATTAGAACCAAGGTTTATTGCATATCCCTTTAGACAAATAAAAGCCTTTTACTTTGAGTTATCGTCTTTCTCTATCAGTTGTTAAGCATATACTATCATTTTTAGATTAAAAATCAGTCTTTTGTGGTTTCTATTTTAAGAAGAATGCATGGAATATATGAAATCTACTTTTTGAAAATAATAATAATAATAATCCAACTGTCAAAAATAATGATTACGAAAAGGAAAATTAGAATGAGAAAAATGACATATATTGACATGCATCAATTCTTAGGTTTTCAAATCTAACAAAATGTTTTGACTTTGGTTGTGTAATGTGTTAGAAAAGAAAACTTCAATATAATAGATGGAATCCTATAATAGATGGACGTGAATTCGAACTAGATATTAAAACTCCTATTTTCAAATAATTAAGTTGCATAATACCTGGATTGTGGTAAAATATTTGAATTTTTTCACTTGTACTCAGCAGGGGCGGCGCCAGGTAGGATTAAGGATGTCCTTCTAAATCCATTTTAACGAAAATTATATTATTTATACATAGCTAAATTATTATTTTTTATGCATATATAATAGATATTGAATCCTCTTCGACTTCTAGGTATACATGCTACGTCTTTATATTTTGAACCCCTTAATTAATGATAATTTCGGTTCCGTCACTATTTATCAGAGGTCTCCTGTTCGAGTCCCTAGAAATAGAAAAATCATGTTGGGAGCATTACCTTCAAAAATGAGCTCTATGATGCTCGAATCCAGATTTAATTGAACTCCAATGCCATACAACTTTAATTTATAACCAAACTTATAGAGTTTTTTTTAACTAAAATCCATAAAAATATTCAAAATAATTGTTTTGAATTGTTGAATTGAGCGTTGGAAATGTAAATGAAAAAAGATGACATAAGGTTTAAACTGTATTTATTGTAAATCAGAGGAACATCCTCTGATTCTATTTCCTAGAATAAGCAAAAGGCTAAAATTGGCAGGATAAAGCCAGATAAGATATATTTCTTCTCAAGAATTAAGCTATACATATATAGGGCAAAAATTTATCACATTATAATAAATTTTAGCACATGATAGGAACTTAGTTGGCATTTTTATAATATATTACAACTAGTATTTTTTACAGAAAACTTTCGTATAAATATTACCTATATCCAATTAATCTAAATGTATATAGTTCAAGCGTAAAATTGACCAATTTTTTAATAGTTTAAGGGTAAAATTGGTGCATTTTCCGTTGTTTTGGAACAAGCATTTGTGGAAAGAGAATATATTTTGAGCTATTTGACTAATTGGAGCATTGGACGATATTTTTGAGCCAACAATATAACGATAAGGGTATTTTTGACTTATTTTGAATAGTTTGGGGGTATTTTTTGGTCTTTTCCCGTTTTAATAATAGGTTGGACCAACCTAACTAGTATATTCTCCCCGTCCCAATTTATGTGAACGGTTTGATTAGACTAAAGTTTAAGAATGAAAAGACTTATGAGACTTGTGTTCTAAAACAGATAATCGGCAGTTGTGTGACCATTATTATAAAGATAAAATGAGAAGTTTTAAGTTAAATTCTTACTACATTAAGAAACATGTCATTCTTTTTTTGGACTAACTAAAAAACGATGTAAATGAATTGAGATAGAAGGATCGTAACTAAGAAAGGCAGACTTAAATCTCACGAATTAATTATGAATAAATTCAAAAATTATATATAAGAAATCACAGCATCTCGCTATTTATGTGCAAATTTTGCACTATCGATACATAAAAGTTAAACTCTTAATCCTAAATAATGTCACCAATGGGATTTTCTTCCATTCTACACCCTCCACCCTTTCAACCCCCCCCCCCCCCCCCCCCCCCAACCCCNCCCACTACCTTTTTGTCTCTCACAAATACAAGCACAATATCCCAAATGTAAGCTCTATATCATCATCACCTATGCCCTGCTAGTAACTCTCCCAATAAACCCTATATATCTTCCCTTATCACTTCCCTCCAAACAAAAAAAAAAACACTAAAATATAAGAGAAAAAATAATTTTGTTCCTAGTTGTTTTTATAGGCCATGGAAAAAAGTAATAGCAAGTACTTCAACAAACACCAAACCATGAAGAATGTTAAAGAATATTCATGGGATAATAATTATGTAGATCATCAAGGTGGAGATTTAGTTGGAGGGTTTTTATGGCCACCAAGATCCTACACATGTAGNTCCAAACAAAAAAAAAACACTAAAATATAAGAGAAAAAATAATTTTGTTCCTAGTTGTCTTTATAGGCCATGGAAAAAAGTAGTAGCAAGTACTTCAACAAACACCAAACCATGAAGAATGTTAAAGAATATTCATGGGATAATAATTATGTAGATCATCAAGGTGGAGATTTAGTTGGAGGGTTTTTATGGCCACCAAGATCCTACACATGTAGCTTTTGTAAAAGAGAATTTAAATCAGCTCAAGCTCTTGGTGGTCATATGAATGTTCATAGAAGAGATAGAGCAAGGCTTAGACTTCAATCACCAACAATTCTTGAATCAAACCCTAACCCTAATCCAAACCCTAACTCTAACCCTAACCCTAACCCTACTTTTCTTTCATCACCATCTTCTCCTTCAACAAAATTATTCCCTCCTTTTGTTTCAACATTACCTCCATTATTATCTCCTAATTCATTTTCTTCTTCTACCGCGGCGGGCGGTGGCTCTCATGAGATGAAAAATGGAGATTTGACAAAAATGGGATGTGCTAAATTTGAGGAAAATGGAAAAGAATGTAGTGAAGTGGTCAAGAGGAGTGAATTTTTGAGATTGGATTTGGGAATTGGTTTGATTAGTGAATCAAAAGATGATTTGGATTTGGAGCTTAGACTTGGTTACATTTAGAATAAATTTCTAATGCTTTAAGGTTTGTGGTGCTTGTTGTTGCTTTTTTAATTACTAGTTCAAGAAGAATTAAGAAGAAAAAAAAGGAAATAAAAGAAAGTCTAACAAAAAAGTACACTATTTTAGTTGAGATTGAAGATGGAAAGATGTGATTGCCATGAAGACAGCTAAGATAATATTGTTGTTTCATTTTAGATTAATTTCTTATTAATTACTATTGTCTCCTTCAATGTTTGATTTCTATGGTATGTATGTAGGTATTGTAACTTTAGTAAATCTTCTAAAATTAATGTCTTCTAAGTATAATATTGTTATTGAAGTTCTTTAGTTTGTTTCTTTTACTTTTATCATTTTAGAATGTAAATATGGAGTATAATTTAAGCTTTTGAATCTAAAGTTGAAATTTCTCGAAAAGCTAATCATAGGTTCTTCTCTTCTGTTGTGTTTCTTTTTCTCTCCTCTATTTATTTTTTCAATTTCTTCTAGTTTTGAAATCTTGATCAGTTGAGTGAGTTCGATTAATATGTTAATAATTAGTTCATGTATGCTATTTCTATATGATTTTATGTGTTACTTAATGGGTTTAAGTGGTTATATTTTGTGTAAAGAGTCTGCATATATGATCGAATACTAGAAATTAGGGTATTAGAAAGACATAGTTAAGATATAATGTTTATATTTATACATAGTATAAGTCTACTTAGACACATAAGAGGAAGCTTATTGGAGTAACGATAAAGTTGTTCTTATTTGATGACTAAAGATTATTATCAGTTCGAGTTGTGAAGTCAATTACTTATGTTTGTGTTAGGATATGCTAGACCCCCTTGGAGTGTGGACCTTATAACGTGAACGAGATGCTTTGTGCATTGAACGACCTTTTAGCCTAGTTAGACATGACTTATTTATGTCATCTTCATCAAAACTTTTTAACAAGATGGTTGATACTTTGCATTACTTTCTAGTAATTTGGAATTGATAAAATTTATATTAGACAAAGCAAGTAAATGAACTCCTAGATCTACACTAAGTACAAACTTTGAGAAAGGACAATCATTTTCATTTTTATGGCCTTGCAAGCATGTAAAAATGCATTGGTGCACATGGAAAAATGTTGCATTTATCAGGAAAGTGAATCGACATGAAGTACCACCCTTTCTTTAAATTAAATTACTACAAGAAAAGTTCATGTTCACTTTTAAAGCCTTCGTGATTGAATCAGTGGTGGAGACAGAATTTTTGTTAAAAAGTTCAAAATATGAAATGTAAATACATGAAGAAGTTTAAAAAAGGTTTATATCTACTATATATACATAAAAAATAATTTTAACTATTTATAAATTAAATAATAGAATTTTATGACCAAGGGGTTCATATACCTACCTCCACCCTAAGATTGAACCATTATTTAAATTATATTTATAGGTGAACCACTTCTAAATATGAGATTTTATAATTTTAATAATAAAACACGTTATGTACTATAATTTATAACTTTGAAATGTGAGAAAAGCAAGGAAGCCATAAGAAAATATCAAAACATTTCAATAATCGCGCAAAAACAATATATGAGTGTAAATGTATACATATGTATGTGTTATTTCAAAGTATAAGGTGGATGTACGTACGATCAACTGCATGCGTGGATAGTAATTGCTAGGGTTTTTTGATACACAAATACATGTTATACATATACATATGTAATAAAATTACATAATTTCGTTGTAATATGTCGATCGAGATCACTAATTTAAGTAAATTTTCAATTTCTAACAAGTTCAAACTAAGGGTGTTGTTATGTCCCTTAAAAAAGTTTTTATTGTACTTTAGAGTTAAGCATTATATATACCAACAGTACATATCATATCTACTGTACTAAGTAACTTCCTCTAGGCAATGAGTATAGTTGACTGAAAAATAAAGACAATAAACACATAAAAAGGTACTAACAAGTTTTTGCATATAAAGTCTTATTGCCTTTTTATCATATTGGAGACTATAGTAAGCTAAAATGTTTTCATGCCAGATAAATATAAATATACTATATAGCTTCCAACATTTAATGAAGTCTCCGAACTATCAACATGGGCTGTGATGCAGTAGTGAGATTATTTCATCCTTAATTAGAGGTCTAGGGTTTGAATCCTGAGTATGGAGAAAATTATGTTGGAAGCGTCACCCCCAAATAAGCCCTGAAATAAGCGATTCGAATTTAATCGAAACTCTAATGCAAACTCTAGACATAAAAATCAAAAAAAAAAATGTCTCTGAGCTTTACAAAAAATCATGTAGCTTATATAAGGACCAACTGAATAAATATGTTGTACTTTTAATATTTCCTTAACCATTGTGAAAACTTTAATTTTCAAGAATTGACAATTCTATGTGATGAAGTACTAGAATAGAAGTTAGTATGAGTCATGCATTATTGCCTCTTGTCCTTTTTACATTTTCTTAAACAGAGTTTAAGCTGGTGTTTGATCATAATTTTTTGATGAGATTTTAAAACTTGTCTTCAAATATACTTTAGAGTACATTTTATTTTTCAAATAATTCTCAAGTTCTCAAAAATTGAGCCGATTTTTGAGAGAAATTTCACTTCGATGCACAAACTTCAAAGTTCATAAATCACAATTGTAAAAACTCATATTTTCAAGCCTCAACTTCAATATATATAGTCAAACAAGAGCTAAATTATATCACCTGATGCATAAAAGATTTGTACTATATAAAACAGTCTTAGATAAGTATTAGATAAAATTCTTGATAAATATTACAGAATAGGGTTAAATATCTTTAAATTATGTGAAATTTAATAAAAATATCCCCAGTTAATTGTTTGGTCTAAAAATATTCTTGTCATTAAAATTTGTGCTCATATTATATTCGGCTTATATATTTGGTATAATACATAAATATGTCTTTTAACTTAGTCTTAACGGACATCTATAGCTTTCAACTTTTGGTGTATACAAATAGATACTTAAACTTGTATAAAAATTGAACAAGTAGACACATGCGTCTTACGAGAAAATTCATATCATACATGGTGTCATACTATGCATATCGATTATGTCTATATATTTTGATTGATTTTAATGAAAATTCTACCTCCGTCATTGAGTGTTGCCATTGAATAAGAAGTGGTACTTGGTAGGTACTGTATATTAAATCATATATATATATATACTAGTATATATATAAGAGAATAAAAAATAGGGGAAAGTATACAAGTGCTCCTTTGTACTAATTATGGAAAGTTGTTTACTTGTTTATAATGTTACTGACCAAAGCAGCTCTCATTCCCTATTTTAGGTAATGTCATGATGCCCTTTGACACCCAGAGGTTGTCGGGAACATGCAAACTATCAGATTTTGGGAAAAAGTGTCTAATGACAAAACTATAAATCATTGACAATATTCCCCCAACCACACCCTAGTAGGTGTAGTTTTGTATGTCACATAGACATATCATTTGGATATGTGATATGAAATTTCAAATTAGTTTGACATTATGTTAAAGTTCTGTTTGGATATTCAGTTTGAATTTCTTTAAGTTAGTAAATTTTTTTCCTCGGCTTAATAATACCACTAGAGGACTTTTTTGGTGGCGTCCAAGCAGACTTACCCTTAGCTTAATAATTTCTGGCATGACTTGCATTCAAATACTCGATGATTCACTCATTTCGATCGAGATTCTATAATTTATACTCTCCCATCTCATTTTATGTGACACTATTTGACTTGACACTGTGTTTAAGAAAAAAAAAAAGATTTTTAAAACTTGTGGTTTAAAACAATTCTTAGATATTTGTGTGATTGAAAATTAATTCATTAAGAGTAAAAAGGGTATTTTTAAAGTTAAATTGTTCTTAATTATAGTAAAGTGACATTCTTTTTGAGACAGACTAAAAAAAAAGAGTGTGACATAAAATGGAACAGAGGAAGTACTAAATATCACATTTTTCTATGTTATTCATTGATACGAAATATGAGAGTCGTCTTGATAAAGGACTTAAAAGGGTCTAAATAACCAAGATGTATATGTATTCCGTCTATTAAGTAAGTTATATAAATTTTCCTTTAAGGAAAAAAAGAAAGACATAAGGGAACATCCATGAATAATATGTAGATCAGGGCGCTCCGTTACTATCTTGTAATGATGCATATTAATTATTATTAATATAATATCCTTGTTTATGAAAAGAAAAATGTACATGTACAATAGAGATGATAGTCAATAACAGGTTAAAAGTGCTGATAAAAACTAATTATGTGCCTATTCTAGATCTAAAAGAGTATCAATTGACTAAGAAAAATTACCATAATATGGAGTTGCAAAGGACAGCAATACAAAAATATAAATTTCAACCAAAATAGCAAAAGATGCTATATATAGGCCAAGCAATGGACAAATTAAATAAATAAAATTTTATGGATCGAAAGCTAGTTAATTAAAGATGGGCGGTTAGTAACATGATGCTCAAGTAAACTAAACTAAATTAAATTAAATTAATTAAGTCATAATTATGTATAGGTGATACATACATTACATCAAATATTCATATAATATACATATGTATTTGTGTATAAGATGTATATACTTGACCAGATTGATAAATTAGTTGACCGAAGAATATATATATAGACACGTAGCATTCCCTTAAATCAATTTTTAATGTTTTGGAAAAACATTAGTCAATCCAATTAGTTAAATGATCAACCCAGCGGACTGGACTGGAACTTTTTCAATATTAATACAAATTTCCATATTTATTTTTCAATTTGAAAAAAATAAAAACATATCTTTTTTGCATGACATGTTTAATATCAAATGATTAAGTGACATGTTGGTATACGTCACATATTTTTAGTTTAAAATCACAAGATTCAGAAGAATTAATTCTTAAACTTCATGTCAAGTCAAAACCAACTAAAATATTGAAATGAAAGAAGTAATTAACATTTAACACTTAATTTGGGCTTCTAATTTGATGGATTCCATAAATAGACTTTGAGTTTGGACTTCTATTAGATTTAGTTCCTTATTTACTTTTTTTTATATATATATATTTTAAATTTCAAATGTTAAACATTTTTTTCACTAGCTTGGCCCGTTGATTGGCCTAGTCCAACCTCGGTCAAGCTTCAAAGGTCAACAAACATATTTATGTCAGGCTAAAAATCATCGCTTTTAAATAGACGCGAAAATCTTAGCCTAATCTTATCAAATAAGGTGTTAGGATCGAACCAGTTCAGTCGGTCAATTTCATATTGAAGGCTTTACGTTCTTATAATAACTCAGTCAATCTTAATTTCCCGATTGAATGTTTTACTAACTATAAAAATAATAATCATTCAGTGTAATTCCGTAAGTATGATCCGGAGATTCTTGATGTGGTGCGAGACAAGAAAAGCAAGTGATGGTCAAAGAAAAGTCTAGCTATAGGTCTTGAATGGAAGTGATGAATGATGAGTCCAAAGCAAATTGAATGCAAAATGGCACATTCAAATGTGTGAGTTAATAGCCTTGACAATGATCTTTGAAGACAGTACATCACTTGAATTGTTCTGACCCTTTAAACGTCATGTCTCTTGTGTTCTTTCATCATACCATGTCTTGCTATTCTAAACTAAAAGTCCAACAACAAAATTTAAAAATGCTCTTTTGGAATTATTTTATTTTATTGTTATGAGCTCAAATAATTTTTTTTTATATAGATATAAGAAATAAAAAGAGAGACAAAGGGCACCTACACATACCTATAGGCTATAAGCCAAGCACATCTATGGTAGAATCAGTCGGGGAACCTAAGAAGTGATGGTTTACTCTACAACGAATGTCAGTGGTTCGAGCCCGCTAATTATCTCATATGGAGGTCATTTATGGTTGGTCAAAATGTTTTGATCCGGTCATTTATCTAGACTAGATAAACAAGCTTTTTTGAAAATTGAATATGATTTTCTCGGACCAAAGTAGTGATCCCAACAAGACAAGTACCATATATAAGTGACATTCCACTCTGGTTGTCGACTCCTTCGCGAGTCGCGACCACCAACACCTATCTACATCCATCTATAATGTTTGCTTAGATTATACATAAATAATATTTTAGATATTATTTTTGTTTAACAAAGTACTTAAAAGAAGACTATATATTAAAATGTAAGAATTTGGTATACATGAGGTAAATAAAAAATCTTTTATTTTTGAATACAAACTATTTATAACGTATTAATTACATTTTCTTATACAACAAAAAGAACAATTTATATAATGTTTACTTTTAGTTTTTTATCCAGTAGTTTAATGTGGTAGTTTTCGATCCCTTTCATTTTCATCACGAGGTGGGATATTCAGGCTCGAAAATCGATGCTAAATTTTTGTACTATAGATTATAGTGACACTCTGAAAATGAAAAGGTATGGGAAAAGGTAGAGCAATTCATCAATATCTTCTTTACTTCACCCAAATAATTCACCCCTACGAAGCTTAGCTTTCACTAACAAAACAACACGCTACGATAAATAAAGAATTTTGTGATAATAATATTATTATTGTTATATTATAATTAGTGATAATAATAAATATGAATAATAATAAGCAGCATTTTGTATAGTATCGCTAAAAGTCTTTAGTGACTATGGATGCAATGACATTAACTTAAGAAAAAATTACCTAAATACACATTTTATTTTACCATAATCTCTAAAATTCCCTACCATTTAAAAAAGATTCAAAAATCGCCTTTCGGATACATCATTCTCCTCTTGCTATTACATCTCTATCCCCCTCTCAGATACATCTCTGCCCTCTCTCTCGGATACATCCCTCACCTATGTATCCGGATGTCTGCTGATGTATCCGGAAGTCTAGTGATGTATTTGGATGTCCTATCCCCTCTTTGATACATCCCTCACCTATGTATCCGGATGTCTGCTAATGTATCCGGAAGCCCAGTGATTTATCTGGAATCCATAAATTTTAAGAGATTTTTATAAAATAGAGTAGGGAAATAATGTAATTAGCTCTTAACACTATGAAATTTATGTAAATTATACTTAACTTAATTGTCGCTAAATATTTTTGTGACAAAAATTGTTGCCGGTGAAAGAAAAATGACTAAATATCTCTTTTGTTGTAGTGATATACACAAAAGTGTTGCCATGATAGAGAAAATGTTTTGGAAAATATTACTGTATAAATTAGTTTCTAAATTGGCCAATAGTAAAGGGAACTCATTTTTTCCTATTTAATATTAAATATTTTTCATCATATCAAATATATAGAGGGGGGCAGGGGCGAAAATTAAATAAACACATTTTTTAAAATGATAATTTAAAAAGTTAAAGAGCAATTTTCACATATAGTAAACATAAAAATCATATTTGTATGTTATAACTATAGTTTGCATAATTGCGCTCCACAACAAATTTTCTGTTTACTATGAAACTTTTGATTTGTATAATTCGCTACAAACATCCAATTTTATACAAATTGTTCAGTTTTGTATAAATTCATTTATACATTGTAATTTGTATTAGAATATCTATATTTGTATAATTATAAGTGTATAGGACGAAAATATATGTATTTGTATTTGTATATACACTTTTCTCTCGCTTTATAAAAATACAAACGTTTATACATTTTATACCGAAATGTATAAAATGCTAATTGTATACCGAATCAGATGACAAAAAAATGGGATGTTTGCTGCGAATTACAATTAAAATAAGAGCAACTTACATAAATGACTATTTATAGGTTATTGAAGTTCAATAGCTATAAGTATGTTATTTACTAAAAATGACTACATTTGATATGAATATCTAGCTGTATTTGTGTATTTTTTTTAATTATACAGTGATACAATTAAAATTATAGTGCATTAAATAAGGTAATTTATGGTACTGAATCCCTTTAATTATGTCCTAGAAATTCTAAACTTTCCATTATTACATTAATAACTAATGATTACATAGTCAATGTGTATACTCTTGGATTCCAATTAGTTTTAAGAAAAATTGGATACATCGTACACAAGTTTTCATTATCGCTATTGTTCTTGTTCAAGAGTAAAGGTATTTCACATAAATTTCTTTAGTTAAATTGATTTATTGTAATTGTGAATGAATCTTGTTTGTTTTGATTTCAAATGCGCGAACTCCATGACAAGCATAATTGTATCCCTAATTGCTCAATACAATTGGACAATCTAGAAAAAAATGACAATAAACTATACTACAATATGATTATCCAAATGTATATGTATTTCACTCTATAAAAAATAGATGCGATGTATATGTATACATTCAAATCTATGTGATGTATTTATGTATCCAAATGCACTTGTATTTCCAAATCTATGTAATATATTTATGTATCCAAATGCACTTGTATTTCCAATTGGACAATTCATAAAAAAAAATAACAAGTATTCAAATGTGTATGTATTCCACTCCGTTCAACATTCAAATACAACTATATGTGTAATCAAGAGAAGGAAATGTATTCATGTATTACCTCATTTGTATCAAATTGAATTTTAACATAATTAAATTGTATACTTGAATGCTGGTGAAAATAACTTCTTCAAAAAAAACCCTATGAAAACTAAGTAAACATATATATGTATACAAATATAAACTTCATATAAACGAGAAAAAAAATGCAATTAGAAAATACCCAATGAAGATGAATCACAAAAATCGTTCCTACAATCATGCAAAGGATCTTGAATTAGAAGAAAATTAGAGGAAAAATAATAAAAAGAGACATTGATACATGTATACTGAAAGGAAAAAATACTGAATAAGGTAAGCATGGGAACATAACATCATAAAACATGCGTATGACATTTATTAGGTGTGTAGTAGTGATATCTTTCCTATTTAATAATTATAATTTTTTTTAAATCTGACAATTCATGTTTAATTAATTTGCTAATTAATATATAAGTATATCCATATAGCTTAAAAACAATAAATTATAGCTATATACATTAAATATAAATTAATGTTTGCTATATTGTGTAGTTTTTCCTTAAAAGAAACTATGACTATAACATTTAATTTGAATTAATAATTTGCTATTTCATACAATTTTCCCAAAGTTAAATTAGTTTCTAAATTGGCAATTTTATATAATATGTATGGGCTCTCCGACTGCAAAAACTTGGAAAGCCCAAATTCAATACTTAATTGGGAGTTTGTCGACCCAAACTATAATCAGTTGGGCTTCAAACAATCTGAGCCCAACTATTGATAGATGGGCTACTTGGTTTTAATGAGCCAAAGTGGACGTATATCCAATTTTGGAATCACCATTAATCTACTTATTTCTAAATAACTTCAGATATGCGGTGTTTGAAGTTGTGATTGCAGTTATACAAACCACAACTTCAGATAAATATGTCTCTAGTTCACATATGATAGAAGTTCATATGTTTTTGAAATATATTTATGATATTTGTCTTAACGTACCGTATATTTGAAGTTGTTTCAAAATGAATGGAATTCGAAAAGAACACTAAAGGGCTTGGTCAATTCAATAAGATGCATTAGAAACTCCACTTGTGTAACTTTCATTAATTCTTAAACTTCGATTTGTCCTCTAAATATTTAAATCTTTGTAATCTTAACTGGATTTGCATTTTTGACTAAATTTGCCGTCTGCTAACACTAATTTCGTTATTAAGACATTGTCAAAAAAAAAAAAAACTATAATAATATTTGATTGTTTCAATCCTTAATTAAACGCGTCATTGGCCGATTAATCATTAATTTATTGCAAAGCTATGGAGGCGCAACAAGACATGTTATAATCAACATTATTTTTCATTAGAGCCAGTTTGAATTGGTTTATTTTCGATGTTTAAAAGTATTTTAGTTAAAATAAAAAAGGGGAAAGGGCTTGATATATAGCTCAACTTTGCGATTTAGAGTTGATATAACCCTCGTTATTAAACGGTAGGACTCGTAGAGGTATATGTGAGTCACTTTTGTAACGAGAGATATATCAACTCCTAATCACAAAGTCGAAGTGATAAGAAGATGGGGTTTAAGCACTTATTTTTAAAAGGTGTAAGTTAAAAATCTTGCCTTATGACTTTCGACTTATATGCCATAAATTATAAGCTCATCGAAACAAGCTCTTAACCCTAACAATGTGTTATACTATCTTTTTTTATTTTATTTCTTCTAAGTTTTCGTTTTCCTTAAAGTTCAAAATGGGGAAGTGTAAGCATCAACTCTTAATTGATCTAGTCAAATTTGCTAGGGTAACCTTAAAGAAGAAAGCCCCAAAGAAAAGGACAATGTATATCACAAAAGAAATACTCTTATGTTTCTTTGTCACTATCTTTTTTAGAGTCAAATGATCATATGAACTTTAATTATAATATTATTATTATTATTTTTTTTTTTATTTTTTTTTTATTATTATAATTATATGAGAGCTCATGAAGGCTTCATTATTATAATTATGTAGTAGAAATTAAGGACGAAATTCCAAGATTTGTGAGACTCTGAGAATTTTATGTACTTCTTTGGCGGAGGACAATTCGAAGAAGATCACCATTAAGCAAATTAATTTTATGAAAATTAATATTTTCAATACAGATAAAGTTGACAACAACATTTAATCTCAATACCAAAATTTGACGCAGTAACATGAAAAAACAAAGTAATGATCGTTTAAGTTGCATTAATAATATAAAAGTTGTTTATATTATTATTAATAAGAGGTGTGAGAAAGTAGAATTCAATTATGGGCTAAAGAGAATGATCTTGATAGGCACTTTCACATGGTATACATATGATAATTGGTATACATTAAATTCATAATAACATATTTTATATATCAATGATGAATTGAATGAATATAATTTGACATCATTGTGGCATCGCGGAAGTGTAATTAGTCTCCTTAAGATCATGTTTAGTCATAAAAAAATATAGTAATTGTAGAAGTAAATATTGCTCCCACCGTTTCAATTTGTTTATCATGTTTTGATTTGATATGAATTTTACGAAGTGAATAATTTTTTTTAAATATTGCGGTCTAAAATTAAAAATGTGTAAATCTTGTGGCCTTAAACATGACACGTGAAAAATTGAATTAAACTACGTGAAAAGAAAAAAGAGACAATTTTTTAAACGAACTAAAAAAGAAAGTAGAACAAATAAATTAAAATGGAGTAATAGTAAAAAAAACATTTAAGAGATCTAAGAAAAGATTAGATCTTAATTAGAACATTCTAATTTAACATACTAATCAGATGAGTCTAATCTCTTGAAACTTAGAGAACAAAAAGACAAAACAAATAAATAAATTATGGCGTAAGAAAAATTACTAAATTTATGAGTAAGACTAGTGACTGCTGATTTAGTCACTGCTGCACGTGTGGCTGTATTCCCACGTATAAAGATTTGGGACATGGAAATATAATAGAGATTAACAATAAATAAAAATATTTTAGTTTTTAAACGAACTTAAAAAAAGAAGTTAAAAACAAACAAATTAAAATAGAGTGAATAATTTTTTTAAATTGTGTATAATTAAGTGAAATTAATAACATGTACAAGCTACATATTATAACACATTAAATAATATTTTTTTCAACCTCAATTTATATCTTGGTATAAAACTTTAGAAAAAAAGACTTTTCAAATTTGTGATTTAAAATGGTTAAATCATCTCATTTAGGCTAAATTAAAATTTAAAAAAATTAAGATTCATTTTTTTTTTTACATAAATAAGAAAGTGTGACATTTTTATACAAATTATATTATACAAATTCCGAATTATACGAAACTACAAAGTTGAACCGCGTAATTATAACTAAAAGTAGATCGCGAATTGTAATTAAGACAAACTATATATATCTATGTTAACTAATTAGCTAATATATATTTGCTTATACACGTAATTTTCCCTTTTATAAATGAATAATTGAAAGCAAGTATATAGGAAGCCGGCAGGCTAGTAAAACTAGTCCAAATTTCAACTAAAATTACAATAAACAAAGAAAAATAACCTTATACCTAAAAACTAAACAAAAATTTCTCTATTGTCCTTGTCATTGTCCTTATAAAATGATCATTTCAACTATACTAAAGAATTACAAAAACTACATCGATTTGCAATCCCTAAAAAAAAAGTGCATTTTCAAAAAACACAAGAGAAAGGGTTTCGTTTTCGAGTCTGTTTTTGATTTTTCCGACCTTGAAAAAACAACAATTCTAGCTACGATTATTTCATCAAATGGCATCCGAAAAGATCAACAACTATTCCGATAGCTCAAGTGAAGACACGACGATCGATCGCGAATCGGAGAAATTCAACGATGGTATAGGACGTTCTTATGAGTGTAATTTTTGCAAAAGAGGATTTACAAATGCTCAAGCTTTAGGAGGTCACATGAATATTCATAGAAAAGACAAGTTGAAAGCCAAGCAAAATAATCAAGAATCTTCAACAAAATTATTATCCAAAGAAGCTAATTATGTCTTTGATAATTCAAGGTATAATAATAACTATGCACCTATTTCAAGTCATGATGAATTACAACATCATCACTATTCTAATAGTTATCAATTTCATTTCCAATTACCTCAAAACCCTAGTTATAACCAACTTGTTTATAATCATCACCACGATGGATCGGGTACGAGGCATGACAATTATTATGATGGTAATAACCTTAGTTTGAGAATTGGACCTACACTTATTGACGATGATGATGAAGAAGGAGGAGGAGGGAAGAAAGATGTGGATGAAAGTGAACTCGATTTGGAGCTTCGTCTTGGTTATAGTAATCATTAATTAATTGTCGTTAGAGATCAATTTTTATTTCTATACTTAGTAGTTTGAAGAAATGGTCATGGTGTACAAAGATCAAGTGGAAAAGTGGTTACGTTACTCATTGAAGTGCTTGATTCAGAAGGCAAAAGGGGAAAATAGGGGACCAATTGGTGAGTAAAATGTTTAAGTTTGTTTTTAGAAATACTTTAATATCTATCTCAAGAAATATGAGCATATATTTACACACATTAAGTGAAAATCTTTTTACTTTTTTAGTGTGTAGGTATATGAACATTGTTTGCAAGTTGTACTTTGTTCTTCTATTGCTATATATTGGACTATTAAAGAAACATTTGTGCCTCAAAATGTTGTATATTGTTTTGACATGATTTCTTCACTCGTTATTTCTTTTTCGATATCCTTTTCCTTGAATCGATGGTCTATTGGAAACAACATCTCTACCTCCCGAGATAGAAGTAAGGTGTGCGAACACTCTACTCTCTCCTCACTCCATTTGTGGATTATATTGACTTATGTTATTGTTGTTGTTATGGCTCAATGCGTTTGCGTTTGATACATATATAGTTTGTTCTTCTAGTTTTTGTTCCATTAGCTTCAAAATAAGTAAACAAGAAAGATTATTTTCTAATCCACAAATTTTGTGTCATTTTCCCTCAATTTGATCTTCACATGCCAAGAAATGATGATGGTCAGCTAGTACAATAATGTCTAAAAATTGAGTGATCATCAATGAGTTATTAATTTTCCTAGGCTTATGCCATTGATAGCACCATGCAGATTTAGGAATTGCTTTTAATTCTTAGCTAAATGGAGCAATCTTCTCCAAGCAAAAGATCCATCATGTAATTAATTACTTGTTGAACATTTGGAAGTAAAAATATAGTATGAAAATAGTTTGAGTGTTCAATATTTGTACTCATTTTTCTTTGATCATCTCCATAGACATTAATGATGATCATTTGAGTATTCCCCTCATTGGTTCTTTGATGGGAGACTTGTTCTCCTTGTATGATTTTGGAAAGCTCTTACCTAATCAACTAGCTAGTTTTTTTTTGGGTTGATGGAAATTTAGGATTAATTTTTTTATATGATATCAGAGTTAGACTCATCCCAATTCTTTATTTACTTGATGTTGGGTGTGCATATTATATTATCACGTTTTATATGGTTTTGGACAATTCTCACCTCATGAGTTAGATTTCAGAGTTGACTTAATTAGACCAAAGATTTGACAGGTCTCTCGGTGTGTGGGATGGGGGTTGGGAGTTGAGTTTCCCCCATCAATTATGTATGGGTGATTTAATCTTCTTATATTTGATGAGTCGAGGGTCTATCAGAAACAACCTATTTATCTTTGTGGTAAAGATCATAAGGTCTACGTACACTCATGCTTTCCAAAATTTTATTGGTGAGACTACACTGAACATGTTGTTGTTGGATTTAATTGTCCTATATGATCTTGGACAATTCTCCACTCATGAGCTAATTTTTTCTGAGAAAAAGAAGTAAAAATGGGAAGTAATGTTATGGAATTTATTATATATTATTATATATTTATATGTGCTAGTACACGAGCTAAAAACACAACTTGATCACAAATGTCAGTGTTTTGGCATATGCTTTGTTGATTTATTGAAGCTTCTAAAATGAGTATTATACATGCTTAATCCAAACAGAATGGTCATAATCAAGTTGAAAAAAGATTTTTTTATGGATTGCCAATTCCTTAGCAAAATCATATAGGATACTACAAGTGCTGATTAATTTCATTTTTTTAATTACCTTCTTCTACCTTAGGAAATTAGGAATTAACAAGGTTATTAGCTTAGTGTTTTCCCCATAAATGATCAATATATATATATATATATATATACGTATTTCTCTAAGAATCCTAGGAAGCAAGACTAGGATCAACTAGTCATGACCAATTGATGAATGACATCAAATATGGTATTTCAATAAAGAATTATAATTGCACAATAATGTTTGTTTCTTCTTTTATCCACCTATTTATGGGTAATAAGCATCGTGGTGGGTTGATTGAGATTCCTCCATTCTTTATCAAAGGTCTGATTCTATCCTTTGAGAATGAAAAAAATCTTTTGGGAGCGCTGCTTCTAAAAATAGAATCTACAATATATGTTGTGATTTGGATTAAAATCAAACTTAAATACAAATATTAGACACCAAGTGAAAAACCAAAAACAACATTGCATAGGAACTGAACAAGAAGCTATAACTTTAACATAGTTTACATCATAGGAAAGTTGATACTCTTTTTTTTGGGAACCACCCAACTTCCAAAATTAGATGTGTGGTAGGATTATTATTGATCACAAAAAATGTATACATAGGAGGAGGACTAGGGGGGAAGTAGATATTTCACTTTCTTCCTAAGACATCTAGAAATTATTTTCTTGTATCTAGCAAGATGTTTTCTATGTAATTTTAATTTTTAAAGTTACTTTATTTAGGTTGATATAGTTAATAAACTATATAGAATACTTTGAATTTTCTTGATTCTTCTTCCTTAGTACTATGTACAAGTGAACTACACTTGTGTGGTGTATTGGTCAAGAAACTTACTCCTTAGTAATGCCCAAAATGATGCCCTTGCTTTTGTAACATGATAAAATCTTGAGATAAAGACTAACTAGTCATCATTTATTGGCTTCATTTGCCTAGAAAGATAAGTATAGAAGTAATTAATTGACTAGCTAGGAAGAATTGGCATTTCTTGTATGCACATTTACCTTAAAGGATGTTGTTTTTACACTAGGTACTTAGGGATGAAAAGGTTTATTTATATGATCTTGAGTGGGGGTGGCTAAATTAGCCAATGAAAGAAAAATTAATCTCCTTATTTATTAAGTCAACTCATTTTGTTTCGTTTAATCAAATTTATATCCAGCGACGAATAAATATGTAGTCCAAATTGACTTATGAGGTACCTTATCAAATAAGTAGCTCAGAAGGTCTCTTTATGTGATCTTGAGTAATCCATACTTACTTCATGAGTTACTTTTTAGAGTTGTATGTATTAGGCCTAATTAAATAAAGTTAATTTCTTATCATAATATTAGAGTCAATCAATTAAGTTAATATTGATTCTTGATTTACTCAATGTTGAACACTCATATTATATTATAGTAACTCATATTATAGTATTCATGTTCAATCGACAAAGTCTGAGTGTGTAAGGGAAAAGAGAATGTCTCTTTATATATGGTCTTGGTTAATTTTCTTTTTTTTTCTTTTTAATCTAACGATCATTATCTCATAAACTAACTTTTGAAATTGAAAAGATTTATTTATGTTAATTCAAGAATTACGAATATTTCAAATTTATGATTATTGTGGTAACTCATTGAATGATTTAATAGGAAAATATGAATTATGCATGTTAGCAACTTAGAAGTTTTTTGTTCTTAGAAACGGAAGGTGTTTTATTTTATTTAATTTAGGAAGGTTTATTCATACAAAAGAGGAACTAATTTAAACGATTTAGTTCTCATAACATCTCTTTCGCGATCATTTTTTACAACGATGCTTCAAAAATATTTACAAATTATATGTGGATCATTCGTGTATACTGCTAGTACGTCTGCTGCCATATTAGCCTCCCTCTGAACGTGCTTCACTGATGCACATTTGGATGGTTAAATCGGTTCTTCTTCTTTCGACGTGATGCCATGGTTGTTCACCATGAGAAGTAGGGTAACAAAATATTATTGGAAAAATTATTTATTTATGGCAATAATAATTGTTGCTTGTAAATACCTCATAAATTCAAAATGGTAAATTTTTAAGATTTCAATATTATAATTTCATCTTTGGAAACTTCTTTTTCTCTTTTTTTTTCAATAAAAAAACTTTTTAGGAAATACAAATCTAGGTAAAACAAGGTTTAGACTAAGCATATTCTTTTTTTTAAGTAAATCTTCTCATTACTTATTACTAATTTTATTATTTAGCCAAAATAAAATGGCATTGTAAGTCTCTTCTCCCTATAATTGATAATATGTACACTTTTCATTTATGGGTACGTGACTAATGTTCATCGTGTTTGATCCGTAGTTAGATAAAAGAGATGCTCCTATATACATTAGTTGGTCATTCCCTCCGTCCAAATTTATTAGTATCAACACGGCGGGAAGGTTTATGCAGAATTTGGGATAGTATTTTTAAAAGATAAAAAGTGTTTAACTTCACATAATAATAATAATAATATTTATAAATGTAAGGATTAATTTTAGTTAATAAAATAAAATGTTAGTCATTTGTTTGTAATATATTACCTTAGATTTTAATGTAAAAACTTTATTTATTAATATATAGTTTGAGTTGTTTAATTCAAAATATTAAAAAAAAAAATTGAGGTCTTAAATTTTTGGAGAAAAAAAACGCTTTACTAGCTTTATCGAACCACCCCTGTACTCAACATCCTTCATATAAACTAGAATACTGTTCATTTTGAAATAAGACTCTTTACCCCATTATTCATTTGAGTTCTTGAATAGCTCTTTTAGAAGTGATGATAGTAATAAAATACTACCTTATGATCTTTGTATTTCATTTGTGGGCAAAGGGCAAACTGATGCACTAAGCATTTGGAGAGGGACTGAACCACAAGAATCAAATTATATACCCAATATGTATAATGTATACATTTTATTTGAACATAATATTCAATCTAAAGTTATCCTTGTAGGAAAAAAACTAAGTATTTCTGTTATTCTTATGAACTTATAACCCACTAATGATATGAACTAGAAAATGTCTCATGAAAAACAAGCTCTTTAAAAAGAGAAAAATATTTTTTCTAGAAAAACTAGTTTCACAAGTGGCATAGTCTCACATAACTAATCCCCACACGTGTGCCACGAAGCGTTTAGTCAATGCCCCGCCCTAAAACGAGCTCCGAGATGAGTCCCAAAACTGCTTTTTAAAACACTCATCATGACTACTATGGACTTTTATTTTGCATATATACACTTTTTCTCTATAATGTGATATGTTAAGTGTGAACACAAAGAAGGCCCAAAAGAAAAGCAAACAAGGCCCTAATGGTGTATGGACTTGACCCATTTTATGGCTGACCCTGACATAAATTAAAATGGAAAAATTAGCAAACTAGTCACAATTCCTCAGTAGATTGTATTATTTCCAAGTATGTTATTTCTTTTCCAGAATCTTGTATATCTATTTCTTTCATAGTCAATTTATATTATTTTTTTAGAATATTGTATCCTTCCTCAACAGATTGTATTATTTCCACCATGTATGCTATTTTTTTTTCCGGAATCTTGTATCCTTTCATAAATCATATTCATAGGTAATGAGTAGATTATATTGAGATACAATCAGTAATATTTTTGTAATACTAATAAAAGAAAAATATATTTGGCTATCATGTAATACAATTTTGATCATTGGGATACAATTTGTAGTTTCACTATGAAAGTAAAATATCAATTTTAATTTGAATGGTAAAGTCAGCACATAAAATGTAAAAATTATTGGTATACAATTACGATGAAAACATAATAAAAAAGAATTGTAACTAATGATAATTTTAAGTGATATGTTCATTTTTAAATAGTATCTCCCTGATTTTCTCCTTTCTGTTATTAAATAATTGTATTCTTGCAAATCAAACAAATAAGAAAATACATAAATCAGATACATAACAAACTAAAATATTGACATTTTAAATAAATATTGAAAGTATGGCTAAGAAATCCTATTAAATGTCAAAATATTGACATTTTGAAAATTTTCTCAATTAAAATTCCGTCTTGACATGATATATCATAATGTTCGCTAAAACTTCTTAGTTCAACTTCCGAAGTATAGCATTGAGGTGAGGAAAATCAATTTTAGATGGTACTTACAAATAAAAATACCTGAAAAATTAGTGATGATTTTGCATATAACATGAGAAATCTAGTTAGCACTCACTTTTAATAACAACCAAAAACATTTGAAAAAAAAAGAAAAAGATAAAGAGAAAAGTATAATATTTCTTAGAAATTGAGATACAATTTTTTTCTTTTTGCTAGCCACCAAGCAATTAACCCTAGCTAGTAGTCTCTTTGAGTTGGACCAAAAAAAATACTAACATAAAAAGAACATTTGATTTTGTTGCCAAAGCTATTCTAGGACTAAACAAAAGTCCTATATTAATGTACATGTCTCAACACATGGAGTGTTCCTAAAGCATATATTATTATGCAACATTGTGGGACACATCTAGAACATCTTTTTATTGAAACTTGGTACCATATACTCATTAGTCTCCATTCATTTGAAATTGAATGAGATTGATACATATTTGATAAATATAAATCAATATCCTTAGATGTTGAAAAAAAAAAACTATAAATAATTAGCTACATGTGTGAAGTACTAACAAAAGCAGTTCTCAGATGATTTCAAAATGTGTGTTTGATTAAAATAAATAAATAAATATATATATATATATATATTTCCTATGATTTCATGTTGCATCACATATATTCCTCTGTCCCATATTAGTTATTGAATTTCCCTTTTACATATTCCTTAAGGAATCATAAAGAAGAAGATGCAATTTTACTAATTTATTCTTTAAAAAACTCTTTTGAAACTTAAAAAACTATATACAGTTTTGAATAAAAAGCGAATTAATTCTAAGGGTAAAACTAAATATAAATTATTAATTCTATCTGACTTTGTAAACTGATAAGTAATTTAAAATAATATTATTTATAGTAAAATGAACAATTAATATGAAACAGAAATCGTAGTAAAGAGACTAAGAAAAAAAAACACAAAAAGGGAAATAAAGTGAAAATTGACTTTCTCTGCTCTAATCATGTTGTGTGTCTACTAAAATTTGAGCAATAACAGTGGTAGAAAAAACTGAATCAGTGGAAACAACAATTTTAGGCCCTACCCTACTTTTTTTGGGTGGGGTGGGGGGGCATATATCAAGTATAATTATATCAAATGAATTGCAACAAAATATAAACATAGATACATTAAAGGAGGGAGGGTCAAATAAAACTCTTAAGCCAAATTAACCCGATCAAAAAATAATTAACTGACCAACCGTTAAAATTTATGATGGATTGGACTCACGTTTCACACTTCTAGTTCTAGGTGTCAATCTCTAGTGATATACGTTACAATTTGGATAGCGTGATACCTCTAAATTCTTATATAGATCCATCTCTAGCGTACTATATAAGCAAACCGAAAGTCCACAGTTTTTTCATATATTTTACAACTAGCTGGTTGGATTATAAGAAACAGCCATAGAAACGTCACTTTTGATTTTTATGTGCCAAATGTTTAGTAATATGTAAAAACACCGTTTGTCCTTGTTTTTTTAGTAAATAGCGTAACATAATTGGCTTTCGAAAGAGGTGTTTTTTCATGTTTTTTTCTTTCTACAAATGCATGAATCTTGACCCTCTTTCATCCATTCTGTCATTATTAACTCTAGCACTATTAATATTTTAGATTAGATAATATCATAATGCTTTTGATCTCTCAGTTATTATTAAATTTTGACGTTAATTCTTATGATATATAATTGAAAATATTAAATTTTTTAATTAATTGACAGTGTGTTCTTGAATATTCCTTGCTTATGAATATTCACATTTAATTATAATTATTTATCATTTCATCACTTAATTATTCATGTGTTGTTACTATATGTTTTTAGTGATATAAAACTTAATAAATACTCAATAACTTAGGGACTAAATATGATATTACTTCTTTTGTGCATTAATGACGTGTCAATTTTTAGTATACAATAAAGTTAACGTCCAATTATAAATAAGAGAACTCCTTGTGGTCAAGTCTAATATAATAAATTGAAAAAAAATAGAGTAAAAATAAACTTGTTATAGTTAGTTAAATTACACAAATAGTGTAAAAAAAAATTTAGATTATTAATATCATATATTACTTTAATTT
The DNA here is from genome assembly GCF_019186545.1 of Solanum stenotomum. Classification (NCBI taxonomy): domain Eukaryota; kingdom Viridiplantae; phylum Streptophyta; class Magnoliopsida; order Solanales; family Solanaceae; genus Solanum; species Solanum stenotomum. Next base: position 57,863,864 of record NC_064288.1, read on the forward strand.
TATTTTTCTTAGCTAGATTTATTGAGCTTTAATGTCAACGAAATTAACAAGACAATAAATAAGTCGCATAAGCAAAATCAATGAAGTAGATAAAAAAAAGAAGTACAATTAGTAGACGGCTAAAAATTTGGATTTTTATGAAAATTGGGCAGATTCAATGAATATAGACTTTTAGAAAATATTGCTTAATTAATTGAAGGTACATCTTGGGGCAGCCAATTAACAAAAAAAATGATATTCTTTTCGATTTATATTATATGATATGATATTTTTAATTTTTACATTTAGTTCAAAATAAATGATTTCTTCCCATAATTAAGTAGGTATAAAATTTTCTTTTAAATATATTCTTATTGAAATAAGTGGACCTACATAATCACTAAATCATATTAAATAAATACTATTTAATTATGAGTAATTTAGTGAAAATATTACTTACTTTTTAAGGTTTGTGAATTTCTTAAAAGGTATGTCGAAGTTAAAAGCATCATATAATATGGATCAGAAGGAGTATCAATACAATATAAATAATTTGCAACAGCAATAAATATACACATTAATAACTAGTGCTAAAGTATTTATCAACTTTAATTAATTGTCATGGAATTCAATATCGATATAAGTTTTCGGGACATTTACAGAGTGTTATGTTTTTAATCTGATGTTTTCTAGATAATTAGACATGTACAAGTGATAGTGCTTTCCGTACCTTTTACTAATTAGGATATTAGCACCCTCAAAAAGGAAATGAAATTAAGCAAATCCCTAAAAATACGGTCTTTGAGTCAAAAACTAGGTACCTAACTTGAAAAGTTGATAAATCATGTTTTTTTTTTTTTTATTAATAGAAACTCAATAATAAGAGTCTTCACTTGAAAATATTCAATTGCCTCCAAAGTGAGCAGAAATTTAAAAAAAATTGAGCATCTTTAATTTCTTTGATACGTGTCACTCTTAAGTGTTTGGTGAGGCAAAATTAAAATATTAAGTATTTTTTAAAAATAAATAAATTGGAGGTAGGTGAAGGAGAAATAAGAGGGGATTACAAGGAGCAAAATCGAATCCTTACCAACAACGCGAGAGTTTAGATAGTTAATCAACTAAACAACTAAAATTCACTACGATATTAAGTATAGATTTCAACAAACTCAATAATTCTTACTTAATTTCTATTTATATATTTTTTTAAATTAAATATATATACATATTTAATTAATTGTGAATTCAATAATTAAACCGAGCTATATGAATATGATAACAAATTTAGAATCCACAATTTCAAAATTTAGCTCCGCCTCTATCCAATCACGTCCTCCTAATGTTGGTTCATGACACATAAAATTAAGCAAAGTGAAATTTAGGACATCATGGCAAAAATAAATAAATGTGAAATATATATAGAAGGTAAATCACTTTGAATATCAAAGAATTTAGTATTGATTATATTTATATACACTTCTACTAAGTATTATTTATTTATTTAACATAATACGATGCTACAACAAGACAGATTCACGTGTTATTTATTCTAATTAAAATGGTGTTGAATTATCCTAATCTATTTGTTACACCTACTCCCCTAACCTACTCTAAATGCCAACGTGCAAAAAAATGTTTCTATAGAGGCATAAAATCGATTACGAAAAGATAGTTGGATGTACAAAATATTTTACGTTTATATAAAGTTTGGAAAAAGGTCACACCTTAATAAGAGTAATATAAACAATTTATCTTAATGCAAATAATATATATATATATATATATAACTGCTTTCACTCAAACCCATAATCTATAAATCTCACCAACAGAATAAATTTTTATCATTATTCCAACTTCCAAGGGTGATTTGTGATTCCATAAATAGATTGTGGAAGCTAAAATGATAGGAGTAAATTGTATTTATATGAATATGATATTTATTTTTATGGGCCCTATTGAGAGATTTGATGATTCAAAGGAAGCTAACGTTTATTTCTCTTCCTTAATTTAAGTACAAGAAATCTGTAGATGTCTGTCCACATTTGGTACATTAATATTTTAAGTCTAATTTTGTTTAATAAATTAAAATAAAATTATGTCTTATATATATATATATATATATATATATATATATTTCT